>NW_007377830.1:49010-65876 GCF_000475195.1 Diaphorina citri | reverse complement strand
ACAAAATATAATAATGTTCACAAAATGTTTTACTTCTCGACCAAAAAAAAAAAAAAAAAAAAACTTTGGAAACTTTTTCGGAGCAATTTATCAAAAACTGTTTTTGTGTTGAAGCACACAGAGTTTTCATTCTGAGTTATTATTTATTTTTACTTTTTTATCTTCTTCAGATCTCTAATCTCCTGGCTAGAAATAGCCATACATAATAATTTTCAGCAAACTTTTGTTTTATCGACGCGACAGTAGACTTACGTATAGCAGCCCTGTAAAATCCACTTGGCAATAGAACAATAATAACATGGAGTACCTAAACACCAACACAAAATATAATAATGTTCACAAAATGTTTGACTTCTCGACCAAAAAAAAAAAAACTTTGGAAACTTTTTCGGAGCAATTTATCAAAAACTGTTTTTGTGTTGAAGCACACAGAGTTTTCATTCTGAGTTATTATTTATTTTTACTTTTTTATCTTCTTCAGATCTCTAATCTCCTGGCTAGAAATAGCCATACATAATAGGTGTGTTTTTATTTATTGATCCACACTGTTATGTACAAAATAGTCATAGGTATTGATGTATTAAATAAATCAAATTTTCTGATAAGAAAATCAAATGAGAAGAACTTTTCTTCAACTGCTTCTGATATGAAGGAGAGAAATTGTTGGCAAATCCGTCTTATTCTTAGCAAGGAACTTGCTCTATTATGTGCTGAATTCAAGTGGAAAACGTAACTGCTCCTACATCTGCAGTGCTGATTTGCTAGGGAAAAATTTGTCAGAACACATTCAACTGTGAAAAAAACAGAAATCTCTTCATTTTATCTCTCTCCCAACCTTTTCCTTTCCCACCATCAAGACTCCCTCCCTTCCTCCCTAATGCAGGAGGGCAGGGAGATATAGTTTTCCACAATCCGAAAACAATTTCATTCCCAATTTCACATTTTGATCCAATTAGGCGGAGGTAGGAACATAATCTGATAGAACACAGTGGCCATTCCATGCCAGTAAGCCATCAACCAGACAAGCTTAATACTGTTCAGGGTGTATACTGGAGCACAGAAATGGAGATAATACCGGGAGTTTTTACAGGAAATTTTTACTTTTTTATCTTCTTCAGATCTCTAATCTCCTGGCTAGAAATAGCCATACATAATAATTATGTACTTTGGGTGTATACCTTATTCATTTGTTTATTAATCTTATGTAGGTACACAATATGATATACTTCTTCAGTTTTAACCTTTATGTGATGTTTGGGTCAAAAGTGACCCATTGGTAACTTTGACGGGCTATGATGGGTTTGAAGTGGTATGCAGTAGGAAATTGCGATTTGGTGTCTTCGTTTGTGAACACATTTTTTGACATTTTAACTGCCTAAAATTTATACTACTTTCGTTCACTGATTCAATTTATGAGTGAAGTACATTGAAGAGGTTGTAATGCTTTGTTACATGGTGCTGGCAGGCTGGCAGTAACTTTATAATAATTTATTGTAACAATTTTATTTTATAGCCCGGGAAAATATTTGGTTAGCCCTACTTTCTTGAAAATTCCACATTAAGTCAAATTAAATTAAATTCACATGAATCTTTTTAGGTAGGTATACCTTTTTGTTCTTTTAATGTGATAGAAAAAGCTCAAATTATTATTAACAGCCCAATATTGAATAGCCAGATATAAAGAACTTTGAAGTTTTGAACTTGGTGGATTAAAAATAGAAAGGAACTACGATTTTGTTCTATTTTAGGACCACGTAGGGTAAGTATGTACATATTTGAATTTCCAGCTTATCCAGATTTGACTGTACAGTCGAACCTGGATAAGAGAATCCAGGGGACCACCCTTTTTTTTCTCTCTTATATCCAGGTTTCCACTAAATCCAGTTTCTCTTATAACGAGGCTCAGCATAGTGATTTTCTCTTATATCCAGGTTTTTGTACCATATTCACATATTACTTGTGTATACATAGAGTACACAGTTACACAATCATAATCATATTACACCCCTAATTATGTACTACATACGTATATTATAAATATGTATATTCAAGTAAGTAGATGAGTGAATGAAAAAGTCATTGATGAACGGTAGAAAAGGGTTATGTACATGAAAATATACAAATCTGCAGCGAGCCTAAACTTGTAGAGACAATAATAATTGCAGTTCATAATGTTGACTTTAAGACAAATTTTCTTATACATATAGAGATACGATTTAAGCAAATTCTCTTATATAGAGGTAAATCGTTACCTTGGGCTAGAAAACAAATTCTCTTATATCGAGGTTTCTCTTATATCCAGGTTTTTGGCTCAAAAATGAAGGGCCCAGAAAATTTTCTCTTACATCCAGGTTCGACTGTATTAGTTTTTTTCCTCTTTCTTTTTTCAAAATGGGTTGTAATTTTTTATGTAAAAAAGCTCTTCTTTTATACGTACTTACATAATTTAACTTATGAAGGCTGCAGTACAGAGATTTTCTTTTATTTCAAATTGTTCGCTTTCTTTTTTCAAAATGGGTTGTAATTTTTTATGTAAAAAAGCTCTTCTTTTATACGTACTTACATAATTTAACTTATGAAGGCTGCTGTACAGAGATTTTCTTTTATTTCAAATTGTTCATAATTATGTTTTGATATACGAGAGCTTTCTACTACATCTCGTCCTTCCTTATTTAGAGGCCCATTAAGTTCTTTTACTTGTGCATTAAAGAGTTACGAGTATTCTTATTCTCTTGTGAAATAAGATCAAGCTGATGGGCAGTTGAGGTTGAAGTCTGAGCAAAAGGAAAATTACATAAAGTACGATAAATTATTACTTTATTATTAGCTACCTTTATTTTTTTAATACGAGCAGTTTATAACAGGAACGAACGAACGATTAAAATTTATTTGTATTCATTTCATTTCATCTAATGCAAGTTATGTAAGAGAAAAAAAAATCTGCCTTCCTTCGTTAACAAAGTTAGTGTCGAGCTTTAGCATTGGGAAAGTATATTATTTAAATGGAAATTAATGGCTTTCTAATTACCTAAATATTTATCTTGTGGACTTAAAAAGTTTGCTCAAAGTTCATCAGGGCTTGTTACTACAAGATATATCAAATTACTTTCCTAAGAAAATAAAACTTTCGACTTTAAATAACGAAGAGACGGAATACGGAGGGAATGGAAAGGCCATCAGTGGCGTAGGGTGTGGATCGAAATAATCAAAGAAGTTGTAGTGGGAATTACAATAAATATAGAACCTGTATTCTACCATACAAAGGAATGAAGTATCCCATGCTTGTATCGTGACAAGGGGGTTGAAATATTCATGCTGATGATCATCATTACTTGCTCAAAGTTCATCAGGGCTTGTTACTACAAGATATATCAAATTACTTTCCTAAGAAAATAAAACTTTCGACTTTAAATAACGAAGTAGACGGAATACGGAGGGAATGGAAAGGCCATCAGTGGCGTAGGGTGTGGATCGAAATAGTCAAAGAAGTTGTAGTGGGAATTACAATAAATATAGAACCTGTATTCTACCATACAAAGGAATGAAGTATCCCATGCTTGTACCGTGACAAGGGGGTTGAAATATACATGCTGATGATCATCATTACAATTTTCTCCTCCAATATTCCTACCTCTGCGCTGTGGTATTGGATCATTTAATTTTGTTTGTGTTCTCATTAATGTAATTAAGTCACTACCTCGAATACCCCATACAATGTTCAAAATTATTAAGTTCTTTACTTGGACAAGATGAAGATTGCTTTCATGCTTATGGTTGGTTTTGGTTCATCATTGTCATCAACAGTGGTACCTATTCTTTAAGATCCAAAGTCAAATGCGTCCCTGTTGTTTGATAGCTAAGACATACTATTAGCGTCATGCTATGCCTTTCAGATTTGTGTACTTAGGTCCTGGTCTTAAGCTCTAGGTCCTAGGTGGACATAGGTTGCGTTTCTCTACGTCTAGGTGAATGATGGTTTCGTCGTATACTTGGGTACTTTTATCCACAATCTTCTTTTCTGCATCTATAGGTACCCACTTAAATACCTACCTATGTTGATACTTGACAGATATAGTAGGTACCTAACAGATAGGAGTATATTACGTAGGTAATAGTATTGCTAGCATAGGTACCTACCTATCGCAATAGTCTGCCTTGTAAGCGCTAGGTCGCGGGTTCGATTCCCGCCCCGGGCGGATTTTGTCGTGAACGGATAAGGTTCGTTCTCGAAACGGCTGGCTTTCTTCTATACCGTCTGCCTTCTCTTGCTTTCGGGACCACGGTTCCACACATATATATAGTCGTCGGCCATCGATCGACGAGAGGTGAATCTATACAGTCATGCTGTAGAGGCAGAGTGTGGACGGTTTCAGTTGACATCGATCATCGACGGCCGTCGACTATACGTGTGGACATAGCTTTAGAGTTTTAAAACAAATTAAAATATGTTAAACAAAAAAGTAAAAAAGGAAAGTTGTTTTCTAAATTTTTATTACAAGGGGGGCTTTTGATGTTTTGTATTGCAAGCGGGCCTTTTTGATATTTTGTATTGCAAGCGGGCTTTTTTGAGGAAGTACCTTATTTTCAATATGGTCGGTTGCGCGTTACGCGGGACTTTTTGAAAAATTGTTGTAAAAAAATTAAAAAAAGAAGAAAAAAAAAATGGAGAGACAAAGGAGAGACCATCCAAGGAAAATGGAAAAGTGTTTTGATTTTTCTTAGTGCTATCTTAACAAAACGTTACATTTATCTACCAGTGTACCAACTACCAACAGATTCAACGTGTGCAATAGTAAGTGATATAGAATATAGAAATAATGGTGGAAGAAGTGACATACTACGGGATGGGCATGCTACGACACAGACCACATGAGGCTAATGTAGCAGTGTTCTTTTCGCTCATCTGATGAGGGACATAGGTACTACGGGATGGACATGCTACTAAGTACTAATCCATATGAGGTTAATGTAGTACAAGTACAAAGTACATAGTTGTTCTATGGCTGCGAAATAAAAGCGGGTGTAAAACGTCCTCTAAAATTGATTTTTTTTTGGTCTGGTTCTAAGCTGACAGTCTAAACAAAGTACCTAATACCAACCTATTTATGTTGAGCGACACATTTATATGTAATCAGTAGACGTTAGAAAAATCAACGCCGTTTCGTGATAAAAATACTTAATAGCCTACTTACAGAGGGACTAGGAAAGTGTAATTGAGGAATTTGAAACCTTTGCTAACCTGTGAAACGGAAGAATACGAAGGAACATCATCATCATTATAGTAGAGAAGGTAGTAACACAACATTTCGTAAAAGTAGAAGGAGCAATGCTGAATATGCCAAAGCTCATCATAGAGTCGGATACCACAGAGGTCTCAGATTTTCTTACAAATAACACCTTCAACGGTGTAGATAGGTAGAGAATATAGGAATCAATGAAATGAAATTAGTGAATAGTGATCCGAGGTACAACTGTAAGTAGGTAATATAAAGTGGTGAAGAACAGGGAAAGGATGCAAGAGAAAGGAAAGGCTGTTGAAGAAAGAAATTAGAGGTGAAACCTACGTGGGATAAAAGAAGGAAAATATGTGGCCTGGGGGAGTGAGAGCGTTCACAACAGCTTGAGTGGTAATTTATAGGCCCCTAACGTTGCGCTAAAGAAAAGCGAACAAAGTTAGAAACGAAAGCAAAAAAAGCTTCTCTTTTTGCCAGCAATTTTCTGTTATTGAGGCTAACAAAAAATTGCCATTGCTAAGTAGGTAGGTATAACAATTTGGCCTGTTAATGTAAGATGTTACTTTTGTAGCATAGGTCTTTTTAGGTGTAATGAAACTGTTCAAGAGATTAGGCAGTTACCAATCATAAGGCCTGAGAAGTAGATACCTACTCCTTCAGAAGATGTTCCATGTATCTTAGCAGGAGGGTGTTGAATATGCTTATAACTAGGTATCTTATCTTATGATTTTATCTGTCAGATAGAGAGTGTCCTGGGAACACCATGGGATCTAGGGTAAAACACCAATGTAGACATAGACAGGGGCACTCCAAAAACTCGTAAATTGGAAGGAAGGTAAAAGGTAGCATCTCGAAGAAGGAGGAGAAGACGAAAAAACTTTCTTTTTTCCCTTCTTTTTTAGGGAAAAAAAAGTTTTACTTTCGTCTCCCTCTCTCCTCCCTGCCTAATTTTAGTTAAGGTATTTAAAGTATGATTTTTCCAAAATATCTCGCGGAACCCTTGCCGTCAGCTCGCGGAACCCCTAGGTTCCGCGGAACACCAATTAAGAAACACTGCCGTAGTGTGTCCCTCATCAGATGGGTGATAAGATCAAAAGTTTTGGATGTCTATTGAAAAGTATTGGGAGGATTTTGCAAAGAAAACTAGAGATTTAAAAAAAAAAAAAACGCCTCAGAAAAGTTGTTTTCTTTGAAACAGGCCCCGGAACACCGGCAGTACCTTCTCAAGGAGATTTTAAAACTGAGGCTCAAAACTGACATCCTGGAAATCCGAGACTTGGAGAGGAAAAACATCTATGAATGAGTTACTTACAATGTGTGAAGCTGATAAGACGATGTAATGCTCCGTCCCTCTCTCATCCTCTTATTCATGATGGCATTTGTGGATTTTGGGTTGTTGCATCAAGTCTGTTTTTGACATTGTTGGTGGATAATCCAACAGTGATGGTAATATTGTGTGGATTGTTCCAACAGTGATGACCTTTTCCCAGATCATAGCTTAATTCTAAGCAATGAAGAATGGTAAAGCCATGGGCTTGGACAATAATTATACCTGTTGGAGTATGGAGTAATTGTATTAGAACTGCTACTACCCTTGTTCAATCAAATATTCAAGGAAACAAGAATACCTGATTGCCTGGAAGCTGGAACTGACAAGAAACACTGACCCTATTAAAATAGGAAATGCCCATTGCCCATCCCGTAGTGTGTCCTTCATCAGATGGGTGATAAGATCAAAAGTTTTGGATGTCTATTGAAAAGTATTGGGAGGATTTTGCAAAGAAAAAAACGCCTCAGAAAAGTTGTTTTCTTTGCAACAGGCCTAAGATTGGGTGGGCCCTTTTTAGGTAGCCCAGATTAAAGTTAGGCCCTCTAGTAGAAAAGCGTTCAATTATTCGAAGCGCTAACGTTCACATTGAATTCATGTTGAATGAACCGCGATGCTAAGGCTTGCATGTCATTCAACTATAATTTACACAAAAGGCTACATGAAAACTCTCTCGCGTAACACGAGAACCACATTCCTTCGCTTGTAGTGACGTAAGACGTAAATCCAGGGGGGTGTTAGACAACGAATGAGCTCATCCCTTCTTTTTTAGGGAAAAAAAAGTTTTACTTTCGTCTCCCTCTCTCCTCCCTGCCTAATTTTAGTTAAGGTATTTAAAGTCATAACACAAAAGGCTACATGAAAACTCTCTCGCGTAACACGAGAACCACATTCCTTCGCTTGTAGTGACGTAAGACGTAAACCCAGGGGGGGTGTTAGACAACGAATGAGCTCATTGATGAACTTAAACCGCAAAACAATGACTGATATAAAATAGGAATCCACCTCAAATCCGTAGACCAGCGCAGCGGTAGCGTCTACCTGGGAAATTATAAGGGAGTAGACCAGAGAAACTCTAACCAGTTAAGCTAGCTGGTAGATAAAACAGGGTTTGAAGTTGAACGTCTTTAAAAGAACAAGCATGAGCTCATTGATGAACTTCAACCGCAAACAATGACTGGTATTCGGTATAAAATAGGGATCCACTTCAAATCCGTAGACCAGCGCAGCGGTAGCGTCTACCTGGGAAATTATAACGGAGTAGACCAGAGAAACCCTAACCAGTTAAGCTAGATAAAACAGGGTTTGAAGTTGAACGTCTTTAAAAGAACAAGTCCTAGTCCTCACGATACCGATCGATGGTTGATTCCACATCTAGCAAAGCAGGTAATAAAGTCAGAAAGCAGGTAACTAAGTAAGGAGAGGCTTTTAGCTAATGCTCTGCAAGACAGCCATGAAACACCTAAGGAAAAAGCTACTGAAGATCGTTCGGACCTTCGAGCCTAGTTAGAAATCAGCTTAACTCCGTACCCAAAAGCCCACTCCGAGGCTTATGTGTAGGGACAAACAGCCCTAAAGGACGGGTTAAGCTTTTACGAATCTACGAACGAAGAAAGTGAGCGAGTTAGTCAGTCAGTAACTAAATATATGTAGCTTCCTTTTACCGATTTAGGATAAATAAAAAAAAAGCATCATTACAAAAAGGAACTATAAAACCTCAGATGTTACAGTTCCCTTTATCAAACCTCTTCAAACACTTACACAGTAGAGAATATTGTCTTTGATGAGTATACAAATGGCGGTGGTTCCGGCAAGCTCGTCTTTCAGCGCATCATCATCTAACATGGCTGCATCCAAATCCATGAATCCCTTCTTGAGCGCCTCCGTTATGTTGCCCTCCTTAAACTCTCTCGTCTTCACGATATACTTGTGTAGATGTTTCCCCGCAAACTGTGCTATCTTGGAGCCACCGTGGCCATCGTAGACGGCGAAAAACGCCGTCCCCGGGTCGTCGGGCAGGGAGAGAATGTGCGAGTGTGCGTCCTCCATGGTGATACGCCAGCCCTGCATGCAGCTGGCGCCGACCTTGTACAGGGGGTTCTGAACGGAGGAGGAATCCTTGTTGGTGACAGGCTCGGTGAGGGTTTGACCCATGGCGAAGCTGAAACCAGATGGATGGGACTGTTAAGTTAGGAGTTTGACCCATGGCGAAGCTGAAACCAGATGGACGGCACTGTTGAGTTAGGAACAAGTGGAGGTGGGTCCAGTGTTCGGGTGAGTGCAACATAGGAGGGGCAAATTTTGGTCGCACGTACGAAAAGAAAGAAGAAGAAGACGAAGAAGAAGAAGACACATTCACACGTGGCTTTGAATTTTCATCGGACCCGATAGGTGGCGCCAGTTACCAGAAAAGTCCAGGGGACCAAGGTACAACGGGGGCCAAGGTACGACTAGACACCCTACCTGGGGAATATTTAATAAGAATTATGTCTCTACTCCTCCTCCCCCCGTTTATTCTTCTTTCTCTCCTCCTCTCTCTCACTCTCAGTCTCACTCGTAACCTTCTGTCTCTCTTTTGTTTTTCTTTTTAAATATAATATTTTAGCAATTTCTTTCTCCCACTTTTTTACCTTCTATTACATTGTTTTTTATTTCTTCACATTTTTTGTGGAATAAACTTTAAAAGCAGACTTTTGAAGAAGAAAATAATTGCTATCAACCAATCTGGAGGAAGAGGAAAAGTTGAGCTTCAGTTGTAGGTGGACGACGAGGAAAATTTCCTGTAAACGTTGCAAAACCAGCGGCACAATGGAGAATGGGAAAGAAGAACGCAGAATAGACAAGAGAAAAACACTAATGCTCTAATTAATGGTAGCGAAATAGAAAATAGGCATGTAAATTATGAAAGCGCTTAAACATAAACAGAAGGGTGTTGTTGCGGGGGTTGCGTGGTGGGGCAATATAAAATATTCTTAAGCCTCTTTCAGATTCAGAGCACATAATTAAGTTGATTCTACGGCGTTTTGAGTGCTGGAAAATATGGTGAGGTTTTTGGAAACACTTTTACTTTGTTGGTCTGGAGGGAGGAGGGAAAGAAAGTTTGTGAAAGTTCTACCGCGTGGTGGAAGAGTGATATTTAGACTTCCTCCCAACCAACACTCCCTTCTTCTACTTATAATAAAACCGTGTCTAAGTGGCTAAATATACCAATCCGAGTCCATTTTTCTCTGGATATTGAGATTACCTACCTACAAATTTACCCCTTCGATTCCCATATTTTATGAAAAGTTTGAAATCAATTTAGAAGAAACAAAGTACATTACTTGTACATACATAGAGTAAAGAGGGCATCCTTTACATTTCATCAGCAAGTTCGGGAGCTCGGAAGGAAATGGACAAATCAATCCCTATTAATCCCCTTTCTCACGGGGAACTGATTTTGACAAAACGAGGAATTGATCATTATGCTCCTTCGTGTGTTGGGGAGGAATAAAAAGATTTGGGAATTGAATTTCTGTTACGTCTTCTTCTCCAGAACATTTTTCTTTATCCTCTTCCTCCTCCTCCTTCTTCTCCTCCTCTTGTCGTCCTCCTCCATACTTCTTCTCTTCTCCTTCATTGTTATCGGGGAAATGTTCCGCCGTGTTAGGCAGGGATGATCCTAGTGGAAGTCTCAGGAGGACGGGAGATATGAAAATAATGTTCCATGGAACTGAATGGAACACGTTGGGCGTAAGGTGTGAACTCACAGCAACACAGCATAAAGTTTGAACTGTGAACTCACAGCTAAGGTTATTTTTGAGTTCACCATAGTATTAGGTAGGTACTATAATTTAACGTATCCACATATCTATCTATTGTACGTATCCACATATTATCTATCTATTGTACGTATCCACATATCTATCTATTGTAAAGAACCTACCACACCATACTTACATAACGTTTAATATGGGACGTCATCGCGTCAATTAATATTGAAGAATAAAAGTGATAATAGCATGTAGGTAACCAACGCAAACTTCAGCAATGACTAGGGTGATCGCATACTAATTTTTCCTCGTCAAGTGGAAACCAGTTTCCAATGGCTGATGATTTTATGATCAAGCCACTGGTTGCATCTCACGTTCCTCTGACTTGTGTTTACATCTTTGTTGCATGCACCCGATGTTGTCCGGCAGAAATCTTTTTATATTCACTTCTATTTTTTCCTTCTATTGCAAGCTTTTCCTTACGATTTTATCCTCTCCTTTTCTCCATTCCTTGTTCCATATATTCATTTCCTACTTCTGTAAAAGGGTGACAAGGACATGAAGATGAGTCTTTTTGCCATAAAAGATTCACTAGATTTCCCTACAATTTCTAGAAGTCTTTTCAAATTTCAAATAGTTATACCATAGAAAGTGAGTACTCATAAAAATTATCAGTATTATTAGTTCTTTCCCTTAGGGCAAGGCAACCACTCTCTATCAGGTAGACCTGACAGGTACAGCTGAAAATGTCCGGCTGTCAGGTATACCTGATACCTGATAGCGAGTGGCTGGCCTTACTGCCCTGACACACTGCACACCACTGAATCTACTTACAATGTTATCACACGAAATTACGTCATCAGAACATTCCTCTGGCCTAGGAATAGATTGCAAACAGTGAAGCTGAAACTGATAAAAATCAAGCTTCATTTGATCAAATTAGATCAGTAAGTTGATAGCATTGTTTTGATTAATGAATTGGTAATTTTCTTCTACATTAATTGTTACCTAATGAATAGGTTTGCTAACAATTCAGTGAAACCCGATGCATTCAAAGAGTTCGGGTTGCATGTTGCATTCTTCGGAGATGAAAGAATCAAATTAACCATTCATGTTTCATGCTTTTAGGAATTTGTGACTTTTGATTGCAAACACTCTTGATGTTTGCCATCAAACACCACTGTCCATTTCTATCTAACATTTTCATCATCATTCCTGTGAATGTCGGTTGTACAGTAGGTATTAAGTCTCTTGTGGAAAAAGCTATCCAACTAAAACTGTGCTCCTTAAGCAGAAACAATTCTGCCAATTTATCAAATCAGTCTCTCTTTAAAGAGAAGGGAAAAATACCAGCAAACGAAGAAGCGTACTTTGGTTTTCAAAGTATATGTAGGTTAGGTATATAAAGAGAAGGGAAAAATACCAGCAAACGAAGAAGCGTACTTTGGTTTTCAAAGTATATGTAGGTTAGGTATACTTGTTCATACATTTGCCTACTTTAAATTCCTAGAGATATTGGTCCTTAGTCCTTATACTTACATATTACATACCTATGTATATGTAACTTTCTTCGTTGCGTTGGGTGGAATTATCAGAATTTCCAGGAAATCGTTCACTCCTCAGTATAAATATTTATTCTGTATTTGGGTATTTCCGCTAAAATCTTTTCTGATGAAACACAAATAAGCTGTGGTATTGGTCCTTAGTCCTTATACCTACATATTACATACCTATGTATATGTAACTTTCTTCGTTGCGTTGGGTGGAATTATCAGAATTTCCAGAAAATCGTTCGCTCCTCAGTAAATATTTACTCTGTATTTGGGTATTTCCGCTAAAATCTTTTCTGATGAAACACAAATAAGCTGTGGTATAAGTATTGATGGTTTTGGTTTAAATTTGAGGAATTTGCTCAAATCTGTGGGTACTTATATTCTGGTATGGTTTGGTCTGCCATATTCAGAATTTTGTCGAGGGGGGGGGAGTCCAAAGAGTGATATTTTGTAGAGGGGTGGGTGGGCCCCTCGCCCCCTTTAAACACGGCCCTGGTTTGTTGTTCCAAATAAGATTTTCATATACGTACAATCGTACATACACCTTTTTCGAAGATAAACATTTTGGGTTTCTGAGTATTTTAAGATTCGGTGGAGCAATACCCAAATACAGTGGTGAAATAAACTAAACTGGTGAGATAAAGGGACTACAATACAATACATGATGTCCTAATTCGACAGGCTAGATAAAGCATTACCTATATACAGTGGTGAAATAAACTAAACTGGTGAGATAAAGGGACTACAATACAATACATGATGTCCTAATTCGACAGGCTAGATAAAGCATTACCAGAAATATACCTTCTATGTTTTACATGGTTAAAATAACTTCCGCCTTACAAAGAGATATAGAAATCGTATTCAAAATGATTACACAAATTCTAATAGATTATTCCCAATTTTTTTCGACTTCCCATCTATTCTAAAATAACTAAATAGTACCTGGCGACCGACCGACGCGAGATTCAGACGACCATCTATGATTCTATATGAAAACCACCAATATCTCGAGAATATTAGAATGGTCGATTTCGCCCTGGACACCACTACACCACACAGCCAAACCCTTGTCCGAAAATTAATTTTCAATGAAGGCAGACATTGGCACCGCAGGACCTCACTCGTTTGAAAAACGTCATCCCATTACTTTTGATTAGGAGTACTATTGGATTTTCCCAAATTTGTGGTTTCAAGTGTAATGTATTGAATCGGTATTAAATAGAACAAAGCGTGGTCGTTTTGGGATACACCAAAAGAGGGAATAGCTATGTAGTTCTATGTATGACAGTGCTCGTATGTACCTACTGTGAGCGCAAATAATATGGCCTTAGGTCTTACAATATAAATGACTTTTGGTACCTACACATTCGTATACCGTTTGGTCCAGCACGGCTCTCTTGAGAGGAACCGATTGAACAATAGTTATGCAGGTATTTGTTTCCCAAGACTTATGTATTTACCAGCGGGATACCCGCGAGCTTTGCATCGCTCAGTTTTCGGCCAAAAATTTCGAATTTCTTGAATAACTCGCGAACGGCTGGCTGGAAATTTTGACCTAGCCTATAACCACCGCCATAAAAATATGAACCTGTGTACAAAATTTCAAGCTTCTACGACTTACCGTTTAGACGGCAACCTCTTACAGACAAACAAACAGAAAACCTCTCTTATTAATAAGATGCTTTATAGTTATGCAGGTATTTTTTTCCCAAGACTTATGTATTTATGCTTTATTATTCCCATTGTTTCTATTTGAGTTTCGTGGCGTCTTCCTTTGTATGACACTGCGAGTGTTTGGTGTCAATTTATTCATTATCATCCAAACACTTCTAAACTGAGCTAAACTCAATACATTGGTTTAATTTGATGGAAAATTTTACGATCCACTAGCTAACCCTAGTACTCTAATGTCATGAGGTTTCTCTCTTTGAAATCAGTGGCGGCCTATTGCGGAAAATGCCATGGGGTAGAAGCATGAGGCGAAATTTTGCTGATAAAGATTGCAGTGGAATGTTGATTGCAATTTTTTCTCCTCATGTGAAGAGGAAAACTTGATATTCCTAGGCGTAAAAGGGTGACAAGGACATGAAGATGAGTCTTTTTGCCATAAAAGATTCACTAGATTTCCCTACAATTTCTAGAAGTCTTTTCAAAATTTCAAATAGTTATACCATAGAAAGTGAGTACTCATAAAAATTATCAGTATTATTAGTTCTTCCCTTAGGGCAACCACTCTCTATCAGGTAGACCTGACAGGTACAGCTGAAAACGTCCGGCTGTCAGGTATACCTGATACCTGATAGTTTAATTAACCTGCATAGGAAATGTAACAATGTTACATGTAATTGAACTTGAGCACCAATAGGAAACGCATGCTTTTCATGTGTTTTTTTCCATGTAGGAATTTATTTCCTCATTCTTCCCTTACATTTTGCCTTTCAATGTATGAGGAATAGAAGTTTTCCCCTTTTGAAGCAGCGTTACACGTGGAGGTTCTCATGTCGACGCGACACGTGACTTATAGATAGGTCTTAGGTCAATTAATATTTGGTTGACTTGGTTGAGCTCAATATAATATATCATCTCGTGTTTTGTGGTAATATTTGGTCGAAATTCAGATTTTTTTCCCCCATCTTTCATCTGCGTTTTACCTCAACCTCGAGTTCCTGAAATCTGCTCAGGTTTTTTAAACTGAACAATTTTTCTTCGTCTTTTGAAAATTTAATTTTTCAATTTGGTAAAAAATATCTTCTCACTTTCTCCCTTCGTCGCACAGGGTTAATTTTTCAATTTGGTAAAAAATATCTTCTCACCTTCTCCCTTCGTCGTACAGGGGGTGTGGTGTACCTAAAGCTTCATAAAAAAAATAATTATTTAATTAACTTTGACTTTTCCACTTTCTTGAAGGTAATTTTATGAATTTCTTATTCCATTTTCGTTGAATTCAGAAGAATTCAGCTGAAGTGAGAATTTTTTGAAAATGTGAGAAAAAAGATAATGAGACTCCTGGCAGAAAATGAACGTAAAGGAAAGAAAGCGAGGGAGTTTTAGGGAGGGTAGTTAGACAATGTAGCCTGCTGAATTATTTGACGTGAAATGAAAGTAGAAAATTTATAAATAAATAAAATGTGTTGTAATTCTTCTTATTTTCTTTGTTTCTGTAGATATCCCCCTTAATTTCATTCCCTTCTCCAATTAATCCACCTCCCAATCTCATTTCATTTTCGGAGTGTAAGGCTAACAATAGTAATAAACAGGTGTAAAATTTATAAATAAATAAAATGTGTTGTAATTCTTCTTATTTTCTTTGTTTCTGTAGATATCCCCCTTAATTTCATTCCCTTCTCCATTTAATCCACCTCCCAATCTCATTTCATTTTCGGAGTGTAAGGCTAACAATAGTAATAAACAGGTGTGTAAGTAAGTAAGTAAGTAATGCAAAATGCAAGTATCTGCCTAATAATTCTAATTAGCAATATTAGGACACTTTCTAAATTACTCCTTAAGTCTTTATTGTAGATAATTCTGGTCATGATTTATTTATTGGGTCACTCGCATAGGACTGCGTCATTGGAAATTACAAGATTGACTATGTTACCAGCACCTGATGGCATACAGGCATACACGCGTATGAGCTTTCCTTCCTAATAATTCTAATTAGCAATATTAGGACACTTTCTAAATTACTCCTTAAGTCTTTATTGTAGATAATTCTGGTCATGATTTATTTAATGGGTGACTCGCATAGGACTGCGTCATTGGAAATCACAAGATTGACTATGTTACCACCTGATGGCATACAGGCATACACGCGTATGAGCTTTCCTATATTTGTGTACACACAGCATCCCAACTTCATAGCAAAAAACAATAGAAATAATTAACTTTCGCCCTTTTCCATTTTGATATTAAATTTACTCCCATTTTTTTCCATACTGAAAAATTGATGAAAATAATATCTACAATAATGTTTGAACAAAGGCAATAGGAGGAGGGAGAGAGATGGAGGGAGGGAGAGAGAGAGAGAGCTCTCACACCTGCAAAACACCAAAGGGTGTCAAGGTTTTTTTTTTTTTTTTTTTTTAACAAACTTTCCAGAATTTGCTCTTTTTTAAAGCGGAATTTTAAATTCACCGAAATACAATAATCCCCTTAGTATTTTTTGAAAATACACAAGAATTATAACGAACACACTCCAGGGGCCGAAGTTGGAATCCCCGGGAGAGGTGACCTATATTTTCCATTCGGAAACAGAACCGATTCCCATGCAGCGCCATCTTGGATTTCCTAATATGGTTTAGTACGGGCGCTAAAACAGCAAACGAGGGGAAACGAGCTTCAGAAGAAAGGAAATTCCGAAATAGTGATCTTTTAAAAATGAAAGCGTAAGAAAATGTCATACTAGAAATACTAAATAAAGATCATTTTGTCAAAGCTGTTATGGAAGAGATAAGATATTTGTGTGAAAGATTCAAAAGCTAACAGCATAATATTGTCCGATTTGTCTAAAGTGGTTATACCGGGAGCTACTGAAGTACCAGGCCTTCGCTCAGTGAGGGCAGATAGTCAGAGGAAATCCCACTGGGCTACCACTTTTCAAAGAGTACTGAAGCTGTTATGGAAGAGATAAGATATTTGTGTGAAAGATTCAAAAGCTAACAGCATAATATTGTCCGATTTGTCTAAAGTGGTTATACTGGGAGCTACTGAAGTACCAGGCCTTCGCTCAGTGAGGGAAGATAGTGAGAGGAAATCCCACTGGGCTACCACTTTTCAAAGAGTACTGTTAGTAATTCATTTGGAGTGCCCCTTTTTGGGGGTACGCCCCTGTCGAAACCTGTGGAGTTTTTCGTGAACATTTTAATGCCTAAAACGTTTTTCCACTCATCTCTCCCTCCCTCTTTCGCTCATTCTTATGATGGTGGAATGCTGGATTGCCTGTTTTTTTTTTTTTTTTTTTTTTTTTTTTTTTTTTTTTTTTTTTTTTTTTTTTTTTT
>NW_007377830.1:37306-48883 GCF_000475195.1 Diaphorina citri | reverse complement strand
GCCTATAACCACCGCCATAAAAATATGAACCTGTGTACAAAATTTCAAGCTTCTACGACTTACCGTTTAGACGGCAACCTCTTACAGACAAACAAACAGAAAACCTCTCTTATTAATAAGATGCTTTATAGTTATGCAGGTATTTTTTTCCCAAGACTTATGTATTTATGCTTTATTATTCCCATTGTTTCTATTTGAGTTTCGTGGCGTCTTCCTTTGTATGACACTGCGAGTGTTTGGTGTCAATTTATTCATTATCATCCAAACACTTCTAAACTGAGCTAAACTCAATGCATTGGTTTAATTTGATGGAAAATTTTACGATCCACTAGCTAACCCTAGTACTCTAATGTCATGAGGTTTCTTTCTTTGAAATCAGTGGCGGCCTATTGCGGAAAATGCCATGGGGTAGAAGCATGAGGCGAAATTTTGCTGATAAAGATTGCAGTGGAATGTTGATTGCAATGGTTTTATTTCCATTTTCTTCATGTATTTTCTGTACAGGGTTGTTACGGTCGCTTAGACGGTCTTTTCTTTCGATCACACTCAATGACCGCGAAATATTATTTGATTAAGTCAACCAAGGGTTCAAATCAATCAGTGCAGTGGTTCAAAATTTCAAACCAATTGCATAGTCGAAATATGGCTCATACGGTTTTATTTCCATTTTCTTCATGTATTTTCTGTACAGGGTTGTTACGGTCGCTTAGACGGTCTTTTCTTTCGATCACACTCAATGACTGCGAAATATTATTTGATTAAGTCAACCAAGGGTTCAAATCAATCAGTGCAGTGGTTCAAAATTTCAAATATGGCTCAAATAGTTGAAATATGGCTCATACATTAATTTAGTGAGAACGGGTTTTCTCTTTCCATATTGCTCACCGAAGGATTAAAGATATAACTTATGATATTACCCTAAAGACAATGCATATCGAGCACATACTGTATCATTGCCGTCTATGCCTAGCGTATGGTTAGAATATTGTATTCGTTGAGATATCAGTAAGTCTTATCTATCTGGGTTATCAATTGCAACTGGAAAACAAAAGATGAAGAAAAAAATCTGGTGTGAACATCACACGACTTCCCTTATCCTATTGAATGATGCTTATTTTGGGTGTTCTTGTTCTTATACCCTAACTTTTACAATATCTCTAACCGTTAGTCGGTATAGCTGAAAACCGACAAAAAATGCTTATTTTGGGTGTTCTTGTTCTTATACCCTAACTTTTACAATATCTCTAACCGTTAGTCGGTATAGCTGAAAACCGACAAAAAATCGGTCAAAATACCGCCAACCGCAGCACCTATCTCAACCAAACGTTTTAGTCGGTAACTGTCGAAAACCGCCAAAAATCGGTCAAAATACCGCCAACCGCAGCACCTATCTCAACCAAACGTTCTCAGTTGCATTCTTGTCACATTTGACATCTACATACCAAATTTCAAGTCTCTAGCTCTTACCGTTTTCGAGATACAGTTGCATCCTTGTCACATTTGACATCTACATACCAAATTTCAAGTCTCTAGCTCTTACCGTTTTCGAGATATTTTGTTTACAGACAAACAGAAGGACAGACACACGGACCAATGCCTGAAACTTTGGATTTAGGCTCTAGGGACCTCAAAACGTGTTTTGGCACTAAAAACTGACCAGCGACAATTTGACCCGATTACATTACTTTCCTTCCTATAGGACAAGGCCTGAAACTTTGGATTTAGGCTCTAGGGACCTCAAAACGTGTTTTGGCACTAAAAACTGACCAGCGAAAATTTGACCCGATTACATTTCTTTCCTTCCTATAGGACAAATGGTCCTTAGTCCTTATACCTACATATTACATACCTATGTATATGTAACTTTCTTCGTTGCGTTGGGTGGAATTATCAGAATTTCCAGGAAATCGTTCGCTCCTCAGTAAATATTTACTCTGTATTTGGGTATTTCCGCTAAAATCTTTTCTGATAAAACACAAATAAGCTGTGGTATAAGTATTGATGGTTTAAATTTGATAGGACAAGGAAAGTAAAAACGAGGTTTATTTTCCAATTGTCTATGTGTGTTGTGTCTACCCTGCCCTTTCCTCTCCATCCCATAGTACCAATACAAACGAAGATTTATGAGAGATATTTTTCAACTAAAGGACGAAATAACTCGTCTAGAGCAGATAACACGGGATTGTATATGAGACTAGAGTCAAAGGGATCTATGTTTGGGCCGGACGTATTTATCACGCTTATCTTCTGGAGGTGTTCTCTTGGGGAGATTTTATGAACATCTTCTTCTATATTGTTGGGGAGATTTTATAAACAGTCACATTGCTTTGTTTTCCCAAATAGGTACTTTTACTAAGTAGAACATAAACAATACTCACAGAATCTTTGAACAGTCCACAATATGCGAGGTGGTATTTTCAAGAAATTAATAGAATATAATCATCATTTTCAGAGTTTTGAATATTCAATATTCCAGTAATACCTACCTACCTACCCATTTACTATTTGCATTTTTTTTTTTTAACTTTTAATAAGGTTCATTATTTTATAAGTCACCAATCTGAAAAATATTGTTCTTCATTATGTCTAACTTTGTCTTCTTCTTTTGCTTCCAGGTAAGTCACTGTCTCATTATCATTACAAATGGTACGTCTGCGAACATATTTCGACAATCTGAGCTTGTTCGGTGAGTATAGTTGTGTGACTCTCTTGCAGGCGGATTATAAAATGGTGGAACTATTATTTTTACTGTTATTGGTTATTCAGATAAATACTTGTGGTACTCAAGTAGTTATTGTACCCTACAATAATACTTTGCTAAATTTAATGCTCATACTGTAGGGCAAATCTCAAGTACAGATAAATATGTTCCACTTTTGGTTCCAATATTGGATAGCAATGTAGAGAAGTTAATTTAATTTGAAAGTCTAGAGATAGAGGAGAGGGGAGGGAGAGAAAACTGGGAAGGTCTGACCTAAAATTAGATGGTCACCCTCTCGGGAAAACCTCCAATCTTGGGAAAGTTCAGACAAAGGTAGACATCACGAGGAAAAGAAAAGCTTTCTGAAAATTCAGGGCTAGTGTAAGGTGGAATAGACGGGGAACATTTTTTGCATGTGAGAAGCGAATGCAACCCTTCTGTTAAGGTCAAAGCAGGCTTTCATGTCTCGGTTTTTCGGTAGGCTTTCAACCTCTTCCTCAGTTGTTCTCACGAGGCTAAGTGCACCCCGAAAAAGCCAGCAGTACATGTTGTCCCAAACGATCTGAATAGTCCTTTCCCTTCAGCAGTCAGGCTGGGGCTAAAACTATCTGAAATCCCCGTCTAATTCCCACCCTGTATACAATTGCCAGGAGAAAATCCAATGATTGCAAGTACCACGCACTTCTTCAAAATGCATTTTCCACTTTTGCTTCCCCGTAATGTCAGTGTACAGGGAGTGTCACAGGAGACTGGAGTACTAGGTTCGACCTTAGGGCGGAGTAAAACTTTGAGTTGTGCACTTTGGGTAATGTCAGTGTACAGGGAGTGTCACAGGAGACTGGAGTACCAGGTTCGACCTTAGGGCGGAGTAAAACTTTGAGTTGTGCACTTTGGGTGGGAGATTCACTTGATCTATTTCGGACTTAGCAAAATACAACTTCTACTAAGGGAATCTGTAAACAGCAGTAAAATTATTCAATATTGATAGTCACTTAGAATAAAATAACAGGAATCACGTTTTGGGGTCGAATAACAAGAACATTGGTTTGTGTCCTGATGATGAAAATTAAAAACTATGAACGGGATTCTGAGAAATCTTCACAAGTATTTATACAAGTACCTACCATCGCGTCGGTACTTCTATAAGCAAATAACTTTTTTTGTCTCAAGTACCTACCATCCCTTTTTTGCATTCCTTGTTTCTTTTCCAAGCATATTAATTGCTTCTTAATTGTTTTGAGTCCTGGTTCTCTTCTCATCAGACTTTTTTCTTCTAAAAATAATGATGAAAATATCTTAGGTAATAATTATTTATTATTTTGTAGTGCAGTTCAGTCGATATTATAGGTAGAACTAAAATTAAATGGATCTACATACTTTAAAATTAAATACTATCTACCTACCTATCGCAACAGTATTATACCAGTCTTTACCATTAAGTCAAAACACTTTACATTTATAAATTAACAGAGCGTTTAGACTAATTTTTCGCCGATTTTTTCTCTCCGTGTACATACATAGCTAAGTACTCAATGTATAGGTAGGGATGTCACCTTCTCACTCAATACCAAATCAATCAAATTTAGGTATCATCCAATAAGTTTTCAGCTTTTCACTCTTGTAAATTATAAGATGCCTATTGTGGTGGATGTGTCATTTATACATCCTGATATTTTTCTCCTTTCTTTTTTCCCCTCCTTTCCTTCATCTCCATTTTTTTGCTGTGGGCTTGGATTTGTATATCTCAAGAGGAGATTTCAAGAGAATTATTATTGTCAACAAAATCTTTCTTCCTGTGATCGTGGGAGTTAGGATGCCAAATCCGCGAACATAATCGCCAAATCCGCGAACAAAATCGCCAAATCCGCGAACATAATGTTTTTCACCCACGACAGATTTCACTATACCAGATTTTTACTGTACGAGTATGTAACTAGATCCTCTGTAGATAGTTTCACCTTAGGAACATAGATTTTCCCGTAAACCCCTGTAAAATTTTCGGAAAAACTTGATGGAGGAAAACAAAAAAATACATACCTAATACCTAAAGGTTTTTATCTGGGTTCTGAAAATTAGAAGAACGCTAGTATACGTTCCTTAATCACGGAAGTGCTGTCACAAAAGACTACCTCAGCTTTAATTTCCTTGTTTTTCCAACTGGAAATTTCGCCTTTGATCTTGCTGGAAAGTACGAAAAGTATTGGCGCGTTAGAACTTTGAAAACTTTTACTAATTTTACTTCTTTTGTTTGTCCTAGTTAAATTATGCTCCCGCTTTGAATATCAGGATAAGTAATTACTATAGGTAGGAGGTACCAAAGAACCCATATTTTCCGTTGCCTTGCTCATACTGCTCATTTTATGAATTTTATCAATATATATACGTATACCTCAGCAGTTGCTGAATTGGGGTCTTGGCCTTGAGCTGGGCATATTTTTCAAATGGGAAGAACTTAAAAATACCTACTTCATGTATAATGGTTATATTCATAGGTAGGATTACTCTTTGTATGTTTTTCTAAACTTTTAAGTAGGTATGTATTGTATTGTGCTTTTAATGACTACCAAATAAAGTTTATTTATTTATTTAAGAACTTAAAAATACCTACTTCATGTATAATGGTTATATTCATAGGTAGGATTACTCTTTGTATGTTTTTCTAAACTTATAAGTAGGTAGTATTGTATTGTGCTTTTAATGACTACCAAATAAAGGTTTATTTATTTATTTATCAATATATACATACATTACATAGGTAGTAAAAATAATGAGCTAGCAAGAGAGAGCAATCGGGAACAACCAAACTCAATTTTTACAGAGCCAAGGATACAGCGAAAGAGAGTGGATGGGCAATTTCATAAAGTGCAAAAGGCACATCCACTATTAACATTGTTTATCCTAGTTAAATGGCCATGTTATTACGAGAGTGGATGGGCAATTTCATAAAGTGCAAAAGGCACATCCACTATTAACATTGTTTATCCTAGTTAAATGGCCATGTTATTACTATTGAGCGACTTGAGGTAAACAAATAAATGATAGGGGAGAAACCAATAAGAGAAGAGAGATAAATAGATAGGGACATAGGAAAAGAAGAAATGAGGGAAAAGTTAATGTGATACATAGGTAGGAAAGATGGGGAAGTAGTATTAGGAACTCTGAAGACAGAATTAAGGAAAGAGAGACAAGTTAGTAACAGAAGCACATAGGATTAAATTGTAAATATCTCCCTCCCTCTCTTCCCTCAGTCAATATATCAGTGCTTTCTTCAAAACTTTCCCCTTTCCACTCTACATCTCTTTCCTTCATCCCAAAATAAAGGAGGGAATTTGCCCTTGTACGTTTCATATGGGCGAAAATCCCTCTCTTTCTACCACCCACCTCGATTCCCCCCCTTTCCCATTTTTCCATCACATGGGAGATTTCCCAGCCTGACAAGGGCAGTGCAGGCTCAAGACATATTGCAGGCTATTAGGTTCATTATCTAAGACCAGTGGGGGATACTGAGGTGTTCTGAAAGAACCTCTGTCCAGAAGAGTTTGAAGATGAAATCTGATGTGAAAGGAGTTGTCCACCAAGAAAAGAGTAGATAATTATGTAATATCTAATTTCCATTCACTAGGTCAAACAGAGGTTAACGCTAGTATTTATTAGGGTAATATTTCAAGGTAGGTACCTAAATAAATGGTAAACCTACATAAGGAGTTGTCCACCAAGAAAAGAGTAGATAATTATGTAATATCTAATTTCCATTCACTAGGTCAAACAGAGGTTAACGCTAGTATTTAAATATTAGGGTAATATTTCAAGGTAGGTACCTAAATAAATGGTAAACCTACATAATCCTAATCACAAAACTGAGCTCCTCCACTGTAGTAATGTTCTCTCAACGGATACTATAGTACGAAGAAAAATTCGCCGCTCATTTGTTTCAATATACAGGGTAGTACCCAAGGGTTGTGAAACACCCAGATGGTATTATTGATGCAGTGAACCCAGACGAGATTACTGATGGTACCTTGAGCAATAACTTTTGATTAAGATCAACATTTACATTTTAATATAATTTTCTTCCTCAGGCTTATCTATGCTGAGATTACTGAGCCAATTCTTTCAATGATGATGCATGTAATCTGAATAATATGCTAAAGAAAGTACACCGAGGTCATAATAATTATGCTAAGTGAGCTCTTTTAAAAATGAAAAGATCATTTTAGGAGATAGATGGCTTTAAAAAGCGATTTGATACTTTGTATACGGGCCTCCTAAACATGTTTCGCCCCCTAATATAGTCCCTAAGGGAAATCCATATTGCTCCTAACATAATCACAAGGAACAATACAAGAGAAGTATAGGGATGAAAATAAGGACGCAAAATAAAGAATGGGAGAAGAAAAGGGGAAGGTTAAAGAAAACCGACAACATAATGTGGTTTTACTGCACAATAAATATTATTCTGTTTATTATTCAAAATAACCAACCTCTCTCCTTTTCCTCTTATTCCTCCCCTAGGATCTTAGGGTGAAGACTTGCTGGAGCCCTCTCTTCCAATCTTCCTAACCTGCTCTGGTGATAAAAATATGCTTGGCAATTATACCGCAGCTTATGTTACCAATCAGTGGCGGCCCTAAGAAACATTATCCATTGTTTTTCATGTAGGTACTCACAAACTCACATATCAACGGATACTCTGTATATTAATATAATTATTGTACTGTTCACTAAAGGAGTCTTACCTTTTTACGGTACAACGCCCGTGTGTTGTGACGTAGGTATGATTTGGTGGTGGAAATCTGTACAAAGTAGTTGGTTTCAAGCGTGCAAGATAAAGATAAGACATTTGTGTTAAGAGGCAGTTATGTTTGAGTAAAGACATGGGCATGACAGATGGTAGGGACCATACATGGGATAATATTACTACCTATATGAATGTACGTACTAGTAAACTATAGTTACAAAATAAAATATGTAATATGAGTAGGAATACCCAGGCTGGAACATCTTCTTGAGACATAGCGTTTTACCTGCGCTCTCAAGTGTATCGTGTACAGTACACCCCCATTTTCAGAGCAAAGTTCGTCACTGGAAGCAATGAGAGCTGTGCATAAATGAATGTGAAATAAATACAATTATTATGTATTATGATCCCCTTTCGAATGAAAATGAAGAAATATTATAGTCGATGTGAATAAAACATATAAACCGTGGAAATTTAAACCGACGAGGAGTCTTTGGTTGTGAAAAGATACAATGTATTTCAGAATTGGAATGTTTTATTGCGGACTACAACTGATGTTTACCCCTCTTTGTTTAAGAAAATCCCTTGACTTTTGTCAGATGGTTGTCGTGTCTGGGAGATGGTCTAGAATCTGTGGGTCATTTTAGAAGAGGATTCTAAAGGCCTGATTATGGAAACTGTCTGCAAAATTTGAGCGACCTGTGGCTAAAGGTAAAGTCGTGAGAAGCGCTAGCCGCTAGCTCCTTTTGAGCTTTTTCCCTGTACCTATAGCTAGGCTTGCCAAATATCCAAAATGTCGATTCGGGACGCGAATCCGCGAACATAATTGCCGAATCCGCGAACAAAATCGCAAAATCCGCGAACAAAATCGCCAAATCCGCGACCATAATCGCCAAATCCGCGAACAAAATCGCCAAATCCGCGAACATAATCGCCAAATCCGCGAGCATAATCGCGAAATCCGCGAACATAATCGCCAAATCTGCGCACATAATCGGCAAATCCGCGAACATAATCGCCAAATTCGCGAACAAAATTGCCAAATCCGCGAACATAATCACGAAATCCGGGAACATAATCGTGAAATCCGCGAACAAAATCGCCAAATCCGCGACCATAATCGCGAAATCCGCGAACATAATCGCGAAATCACATAGGTACGATATGTACATAGGTACGATAGGTGATAACGAGAATCCAAGGGACCAGCTCATTTTTTTCGTTTAAGGCGGTTTAATACAACATTTTCTTGTTTATAAAGGTTTAGCAAAGTGGAAGAGCAAACTGATGAAAGCATGACAAATTTAAACAAGTTAAGAACAAATTCTGATTTATAGAGGTACCTAATTTTAAAGTTAAAAAACGCGTCCCGAATTTTTTCTGGGACAAAAATGGAAATTCGGGACAAAACGCCCCAAAATGAAAAACTGAACGGGACGCCGGGACACCCCCTGAAATTCGGGACTGTCCCGGCCAATTCGGGACGTTTGGCAAGCCTACCTATAGCCCTAAATAGCGGAACTTTGGTCCGGAATAACGGCCGAACCCTAACCTTCTGGAAACAGGACCCAAGGATATTTTTGATCTACATTATTTATCCAATCTCTGTGCCAAGTACTTTGGCTGAAATCTAAAGGCCTGAGCACTGCGAACTCTTTTTGAGCTTTTTCAAAGATTTGACGTGAAATAGCGGCCGAACCGTACACTTCTCGAGGTCATCTGTCTATTAATCTATTATGGCTTTTGGCTAGTTTTGGCGATGACCAAACACCATATTGAGCTTTTTCAAAGATTTGACGTGAAATAGCGGCCGAACCGTACACTTCTCGAGGTCATCTGTCTATTAATCTATTATGGCTTTTGACTAGTTTTGGCGATAACCAAACACCATATTTATTTTTTAAGAGGTTTGACAGAGGGAACTGTAACTGCTATGGTCTTATCGTCCCGAAATCGAAGAGATAAGGAAGACAGGATAGGAGAAAGCCAGCCGTTCCGAGGACGAACATTATTTGTTACCTGCTCGAACCCGCGGCCTAGCGCTTACAAGGCAGACGCACTACCAACTAAGCTAACTAGGCTGGCATCCATATTTCTCTTTGCAAAACCTTATCGTCCCGAAATCGAAGAGATAAGGAAGACAGGATAGGAGAAAGCCAGCCGTTCCGAGGAAATGCAGGTTAGTTTTTGGACATTTTCGTGTGTTTTGGCATCAAAAGCCGTGGTTTTCGTGTAAAAATCCTCCTCCATTGCCTTCGGGCCAGCTGATCTCTTATTCACACATTCCCTACGTCACTGAACGGACAACACATTGTTCAACATAAACAAAAACGACACACATACATTTTAATTCAATTTCCACACATACACATTCCCAAGTTTATCACACATCACAACAACAAACAACGAGCGAAATATAATATTAAACAAAATCATGTTATTTTATATTTTCATTAAAATTTTCAAGAATTCCACACTAAACATGTTGTGACACGTTTTAATGTATTTTAAAGCGTCGTTATTCCATGTTTTTTCGGATATCATGCCCCCCGGGGAAATAACTTGGCGTTACCCACCACCACCACCCACCGTGCTAACAATTTGGACATTTTGGTTGTTTTTCGGGGTTATTACAAGTGCAAATGTTGTGAACTTAATGTAATTGTTAATCTTGTTGTAGTTAATGTCGGCGATGTTGTCTTGTTGAAAACCAAGGCCATCAAAATGTCATGAAGATGCAAAGCATTGCAAAATGTCGGGACTTGTTTGAATATAATAAAGAATTCCACACTAAACATGTTGTGACACGTTTTAATGTATTTTAAAGCGTCGTTATTCCATGTTTTTTCGGATATCATGCCCCCCGAGGAAATAACTTGGCGTTACCCACCACCACCACCACCACCACCACCCACCGTGCTAACAATTTGGACATTTTGGTTGTTTTTCGGGGTTATTACAAGTGCAAATGTTGTGAACTTAATGTAATTGTTAATCTTGTTGTAGTTAATGTCGGCGATGTTGTCTTGTTGAAAACCAAGGCCATCAAAATGTCATGAAGATGCAAAGCATTGCAAAATGTCGGGACTTGTTTGAATATAATATGTATAGTATGAAACCTATCCATAATATTGCCTACACATCCTACAATGTTTTCTGTATTGATATTATAGGTACTTTCCGCCTCCAACAACAAAGCATAATTTCCTTTTATTTTAATTGAAAAAAAAAAACTAACAAACAGGGATAGTAGTGTATACCGTACACGTACATAGAATATACATCCAGCCATCCCTAAAAGTAGGTAGTGGGTACCTAGCTAACAATTTGGACATTTTGGTTGTTTTTCGGGGTTATTACAAGTGCAAATGTTGTGAACTTAATGTAATTGTTAATCTTGTTGTAGTTAATGTCGGCGATGTTGTCTTGTTGAAAACCAAGGCCATCAAAATGTCATGAAGATGCAAAGCATTGCAAAATGTCGGAACTTGTTTGAATATAATATGTATAATTGTATAGTATGAAACCTATCCATAATAATATTGCCTACACATCCTACAATGTTTTCTGTATTGATATTATAGGTACTTTCCACCTCCAACAACAAAGCATAATTTCCTTTTATTTTAATTGAAAAAAAAAACTAACAAACAGGGATAGTAGTGTATACGTATACCGTACACGTACATAGAATATACATCCAGCCATCCCTAAAAGTAGGTAGTGGGTACCTACCAATACTTTTGCATCCGTATAAAATACATTTAACGGTGGATTCTTGGGGGTGGGAATATGGAGGGAGGTTAATTCCTGACATAGCAGCTTCCCCTCCCCCCCATGACATTAGAGTACTAGGGTTAGCTAGTGGATCGTAAAATTTTCCATCAAATTAAACCAATGCATTGAGTTTAGCTCAGTTTAGAAATGTTTGGATGATAATGAATAAATTGACACCAAATACTTGCAGTGTCATACAAAGGAAGACGCCACGAAACTCAAATAGAAACAATGGGAATAATAAAGCATAAATACATAAGTCTTGGGAAAAAATACCTGCATAACTATAAAGCATCGTATTAATAAGAGAGGTTTTCTGTTTGTTTGTCTGTAAAGTGATGGAGTTAGGTTTTTTTTTTTT
>NW_007377830.1:13347-37245 GCF_000475195.1 Diaphorina citri | reverse complement strand
GGAAATTCTGATAATTCCACCCAACGCAACGAAGAAAGTTACATATACATAGGTATGTAATATGTAGGTATAAGGACTAAGGACCAATATCTCTAGGAATTTAAAGTAGGTATATTTCGCAGTCATTGAGTGTGATCGAAAGAAAAGACCGTCTAAGCGACCGTAACAACCCTGTACAGAAAATACATGAAGAAAATGGAAATAAAAGCTCTGAAGGCAATTCAGACTGGAAAGATAAGTTGGAAGATGTATAAAGTCCAGCTTTAATAAATAAGATTTATCAGTTTTTATGTTCAAATCCTTTCTGCCATGGAATCATAAATGCAGATTTTCGAAATAAATAAATGTTGAGATTATGAGGGTTACGAATCGTTCCTTTAGGATTGCACAAGTTTCTTTCGGATTTTAAATGAACACTGCAACTGTATGAATATGAATGATACAAAATCTGCATTGCTATTTTACCCGAGGTACACTACTAGACTCATACTGCAACTGTATGAATATGAATGATACAAAATCTGCATTGCTATTTTACCCGAGGTACACTACTAGACTCATACTAGGTAGATGACTTTACACCGCTATGTAGTAGATATGTGACTATGAAACATATCCACGGGAGCCGTGCGGAATCTCTGAGGTTCAATAACGCGTCGGCAAATAAATTCAATATGATATTTATCTGCACCTAGGGGCACATTTTGAATTTTTAAAGAACTAAAGCTCGGTGATATATACGAAACAGTCTGAAATGAAAGCGAAATCAGCACCTTTGCACAATTTCCTATATATTTTCCCGAGTTATGGAGCCCATGGGTGTTTGTCTGTTCTGCAGCTCTACAGAAAGAAAATCTCATTACACAATTTATTTTTATTATAAATTATTCTTTGCGAGTTCGAAGTTTTACCTACAGATTTCATTGATGTAAAATCTGATATTCTGTAGCATCAGATTTACTCAGTATTTTCTACAGGACATCTATAGGTGTAATCATTTGGCATACATAACATCAGTCATTAATCCAGTTTAGCCTCATTTAAAATCACTAATCCTAAAGGTCGGGACCCAGAAGCTATAGATTCGAATGCATAATACCTATTCTATATTTTCCCGAGTTATGGAGCCCATGGGTGTTTGTCTGTTCTGCAGCTCTACAGAAAGAAAATCTCATTACACAATTTATTTTTATAAATTATTCTTTGCGAGTTCGAAGTTTTACCTACAGATTTCATTGATGTAAAATCTGATATTCTGTAGCATCAGACTTACTCAGTTTTTTCTACAGGACATCTATAGGTGTAATCATTTGGCATTACATAACATCAGTCTATAAATTATTCTTTGCGAGTTCGAAGTTTTACCTACAGATTTCATTGATGTAAAATCTGATATTCTGTAGCATCAGATTTACTCAGTTTTTTCTACAGGACATCTATAGGTGTAATCATTTGGCATTACATAACATCAGTTATTAATCCAGTTTAGCCTCATTTAAAATCACTAATCCTAAAGGTCGGGACCCAGAAGCTAAAGCTTCGAATGCATAATATAATACCTATTTCAGTAGCAACAGAGGTTGGCAGTAGTACAATATGTTACACACACTTGCAGGCAGTTTTTGTTAGAAGATGAGAGGGGAAGAGAAGGTCATGTTGCAAAGCTGATCAGGATAGGAGGGCTTATTGATTAATTAACCTGCATAGGAAATGTAACAATGTTACATGTAATTGAACTTGAGCACCAATAGGAAACGCATGCTTTTCATGTGTTTAGTTTTTGTTAGAAGATGAGAGGGGAAGAGAAGGTCATGTTGCAAAGCTGATCAGGATAGGAGGGCTTATTGATTAATTAACCTGCATCGGAAATGTAACAATGTTACATGTAATTGAACTTGAGCAGCAATAGGAAACGCATGCTTTTCATGTGTTATTTCCATGTAGGAATTTATTTCCTCATTCTTCCCTTACATTTTGCCTTTCAATGGGTATATTTCTGGTAATGCTTTATCTAGCCTGTCGAATTAGGACATCATGTATTGTATTGTAGTCCCTTTATCTCACCAGTTTAGTTTATTTCACCACTTTATTGATGTCTGTCTCAACAACCATCAAAGTTTACTCATTGAAGTTAAAAGCAAAGATCTGCAAAGTTGGAATCAAAAGCGTTTTCCCTAGGGTAGGTAAACCCTAATCAAATACACTCAAACATTCCAAGCTCGGAATAAGAAACCTCATGATGTGCATGAGATTTTCCACCTTAAAAACATATGAATATTAACATGACCTGAAAAAAGGAGGAAAAAATAAACAAGTAGGTAAACAAACCTAAAAAACATCAAAGGCTTTACCACTCCAAGCTCGGAATAAGAAACCTCATGATGTGCATGAGATTTTCCACCTTAAAAACATATGAATATTAACATGACCTGAAAAAAGGAGAAAAAAAATAAACAAGTAGGTAAACAAACCTAAAAAAACATCAAAGGCTTTACCATATCGTCTCTACCGAAGTATGGAAAGGAGGAGGGGAAGAGATTATCTGAGAAAATGGTGAGCACATCAGAGTTGAAGATAAAAGTGGTGTGATGAAAACTGAAGATAATTTCATACATGAGAGATCTGAATGAGAAATGAAGAAGGGAGGGGAAAGACTTGAAGTAGTATATGGTGAACAGGATAGAAGGGGTACGGAGACTGGAGAATATTATTTGTAGAATGTAGGTCGGTGAGATGGGAGAGAGAGAGGGAGGGAGAGAGAGAGAGAGAGAGAGAGAGAGAGAAAGGATGTAATTGGGGACAACCCAACCTCCATTTTTCCAGAGCCACCCGTGAAAATGATGTTAAAAATAAAGAACTTTCCTGCTTTGCACTATAAAATTTGAGGTCAATAATAAAAGTTGTGAGCAAGCAATAGTTTTTATGCTCAGGAACATTTTATAAAATCGTGCATTAGTGTTTTTCTCTTGTCTATTCTGCGTTCTTCTTTCCCATTCTCCATTGTGCCGCTGGTTTTGCAACGTTTACAGGAAATTTTCCTCGTCGTCTGCTATAATATTTCTCGCTCATGGTTTGACTTTTATATTTTACGAGGAGAAAACGTACGCATTAGTGTTTTTCTCTTGTCTATTCTGCGTTCTTCTTTCCCATTCTCCATTGTGCCGCTGGTTTTGCAACGTTTACAGGAAATTTTTCTCGTCGTCTGCTATAATATTTCTCGCTCATGGTTTGACTTTTATATTTTACGAGGAGAAAACGTATAAAATACTTCGCTCGTATCAGCAAAAGGTCTAACAACAAAGGCGGAGACCTGCAAAGTCGGATAACATGCGGGATTGAAGTCAATCCTCGATCGAGCTTTAGCTAAGATATGGTACAGTCCTCCATTAGGTAATCTCAACCCAGTACCGATCTTAAAAATATATACGTTTTAATTTACTCTTAGACTCATATAAGCTTAACCCAACTTTTAGGACTGTTTGCCCTACACCTAAGTTTTTGTGTACGACCAACCCTAAATATAGGTAGCTCTTAGACTCATATAAGCTTAACCCAACTTTTAGGACTGTTTGCCCTACACCTAAGTTTTTGTGTACGACCAACCCTAAATATAGGTGGTAATACCTACCTTCTATGTAGTACAAAAAATAATTTGCACACTCATAATTTCCTTAACAAAATGTCCAAGATATTCTAACAGAAGATATATTTGGCCTTACGTGTGCCGGCATGGCACCATGTTGGCCTCCCTACACAAACACTGTCATAAAGTGTCAAATAACATTAGCACACCTCATTTGCCGTTGTTTATTAGTCGGAACATTGTATGGGGTATTCGGGGTAGTGACTTAATTACATTAATGAGAACACAAACAAAATTAAATGATCCAATACCACAGCGCAGAGGTAGGAATATTGGAGGAGAAAACGGAGCACATAAGTTAAATTGAAGAATTATGTTTCGAGTATCACACAATGTGTAAATAGTTGAGCTCCGCGTTCTATTGTGATGTATAAACAAACAGTAAAGTTGCCAAAAAAATCTTTGAAAAATATGATATATACCTACAACTCATGCTTGGATACTTTTTACAAGATACCAATAATATTGATCCCAATCCCTTCAGCTTCAAGTAATTGGATTATATACTGATTTTAGAATCAGTTTCAATGAAAACTCATTGCTCTTCCCTGTGATTTGTCATACTCGTCGTATATTATGCTCAACCTCTGTACGTGCTAACATCGTAAATCTCATTTCCAAAATCATCACACAGAAATCTCCTATGTGTCTAGTTAAATACACATTTAATTACAAAAACCTAATTGAAAATTCTCACCGCAAGAGACGTTTGTCATACTCGTCGTATATTATGCTCAACCTCTGTACGTGCTAACATCGTAAATCTCATTTCCAAAATCATCACACAGAAATCTCCCATGTGTCTAGTTAACTACACATTTAATTACAAAAACCTAATTGAAAATTCTCACCGCAAGAGACCGAGAGAAATACAAATGATCCCACATGGGCGGTCCCATAATCCTTTGGCCTGTAAACTAATTTCCATTTTTTTCTGCTGGCAGAGAGTTTATTTTTATATTTTTAATTACAAATTTCCCTCTCTTGCATACACAAGATGAACAAAGTGTTTTGAAAATAATGCCCCGGCTCAAATGTAAAGAGAACAATGAATAATAATGCAATGCAGGGACGGGCTCAGATGGCACAATTTTAATGAAATGCAGACAAGAAGATTGTGGATAAAAGTACCCTAGTATACGACGAACCCATTCACCTAGACCTAGAGGAACCCAACCTATGTCCACCTAGGACCTAGAGCTTAAGACCAGGACCTACGTACACAAATCTGAAAGGCACAGCATGACGCTAAGAGTATTTCTTAGCTATCAAACAACAGGGACGCATTTGACTTTGGATCTTAAAGAATACCACTGTTGATGACAATGATGAACCAAAACCAACCATAAGCATGAAAGCAATCTTCATCTTGTCCAAGTAAAGAACTTAATAATTTATGTACCACTCTGGTGGTGCTAATAATTCTTCACTATATCCCTGCTCGTACTGAATATGCTAAAAACGTACTCAAGCTTAAAATTAAGGATTTATGGAGTAACTAAATGAAATACAACATGTACTGGGTACTGGGTTTCAATGGATAAAGAATTGATTTCAATTTTGAATAGTGTCAAAAATGAGGGTTGGAACTTTCCAGAAAACGGTCCATTGGGTGTTCGGAATTTTAGACGATTGGAAGTTTCGTGTTTTAAAAGGTTTCAGAATGTTTGATTATAAAAGTGTATTCTAACACGAGTCAATTAGGCATACGCGATTAATTCATGTCTCTATGTATAGAGGATTGAAAATTTCATCTAAACCTATTTACAGAAAGGAGTAAAAAAGAATCAAGTGCGCGAAAAATATGAAAAGATAAGGAAATGGCAAACGTCACTTCACTTCTCTCTCTCTCTCTCTCTCTTTCCCTTTCTCTCTCTCCCTCTCTCCCTCTCTCTCTTAAACCCTCCCCCTATCCCTCTCTCTTACTCTCTCTCCCCCTCTTCATTTCATTCCTGTCATGCGTTAGTACCGGCGCTGTAAAAATTGATCAAAAGAAGTTTCCATTCTTTCTTTCCTTTCTTTTTTTTTCTCCTTTTCTCCTTCTTCTTTTTTGTATCGTAAATTTTTATGATTACATTAGGTACCTTTGTACAGAGCTGGAGGAAAGCTTTTTAACCCGCTGTGTGACCGAGTGATGTACATTGGCAGCTGAAAGGTCAGAAATTAGGACACGAATTCTCTGGAAAGCTACAACTTTCGTGGGTACTTTACTGAAGCTTGGCACTCATGGGTCCAATGGCCTACTAACTAAAGACCAAACCAATGTGGAAGCTACCTACTGATGGTGCTCTTCTTTTTTGTATCGTAAATTTTTATGATTACATTAGGTACCTTTGTACAGAGCTGGAGGAAAGCTTTTTAACCCGCTGTGTGACCGACTGATGTACATTGGCAGCTGAAAGGTCAGAAATTGGGACACGAATTCTCTGGAAAGCTACAACTTTCGTAGGTACTTTACTGAAGCTTGGCACTCATGGGTCCAATGGCCTACTAACCAAAGACCAAACCAATGTGGAAGCTACCTACTGATGGTGCTCTATATAGACCTCGTAAAATTGAGGTGTCATCTTGGATGATCTTTTCCAAGAGGTCAAGCGAAAGAAATTGGGACACGAATTCTCTGGAAAGCTACAACTTTCGTGGGTACTTTACTGAAGCTTGGCACTCATGGGTCCAATGGCCTACTAACCAAAGACCAAACCAATGTGGAAGCTACCTAACTGATGGTGCTCTATAGACCTCGTAAAATTGAGGTGTCATCTTGGATGATCTTTTCCAAGAGGTCAAGCGAAAAATTATGGTCAAACGCTTGCCTGATACGCATAAGATCAAAAGGGTTCTAGTATACTTCAAGTCCTACCAAAGAGTGTAATTTTATCTGAATCATTTGAGAAATTAGGCACAGTGATGTAGAGCTTACTGCTGTGAAACACGTCAGTCTTTAGTCTCATTCAAGCAGTAGAAATAAACACTATTATTAGAAAAATAATATCCTATATCAGACCGTTCCAGGAGATTCCAACGCAGACAGCAAGGGCTAAGGAAAGTATATGTAAAACAGTATCCGGAGCGTCTCATTATCTGCAGCATATTCAATAGTAATAATGTCACTCCCTCCATTTTCTTATATCTTATCCACTCTCCCTCATCTCCTTTTTATTCTCCTGTCGTTCCTTTCTTCTCCGTCATTGTGCCTCCTCCTCTTCTTTTTCCTTCTCCTCACGTCTTCCTTTTCTTCCAGTCCCTGTCTCCCTAAAATCCTTCCGATGCTCCTTTTCCCGATGTTTGATTCTTCTCTCTTTCCCCAACTAGCACTGGATTATCCAGGTACATAAAAGTTACTCTTTTAAGGCGCCTTTTATTAATTTCTTTGAGAAAATTCGTCTCTTGAAAGAGGATCCGATGCTCCTTTTCCCGATGTTTGATTCTTCTCTCTTTCCCCAACTAGCACTGGATTATCCAGGTACATAAAAGTTACTCTTTTAATTAAGGCGCCTTTTATTAATTTCTTTGAGAAAATTCGTCTCTTGAAAGAGGGTTCAGCATCTGATTGGGCTAGTGCCGAAAGTTAGAGCGCATAAAATTTAACTATGCTTAAAAGACATGTCGCTTGTACCGAATATTTTTTAATCCTGATTGGGCTAGTGCCGAAAGTTAGAGCGCATAAAATTTAACTATGCTTAAAAGACATGTCGCTTGTACCGAATATTTTTTAAACTAGGTACATAAACAAAGGTGACTTTGCGAACAGCCCCTTGTCCTTTTCTAAGGGTTGGCGTTTCCGAGAAGCTTCACATTTCTACAATTTTGGTAGTTTCACGTTTCAAGCATTTTGAGATCTTTGCTGAATACGTCTACCATAAAGGAACCAGTTCATCCTTGGTTTAGAGTTACTGAATACCAATGCCAAAAAAAATAAAAAAAAAATAAAAAAAAAAAAATGCATGATCTCCTGCACCTTTTGCTATTTCCCTCCGACGAAATCTTCCGCCCCCTAAGTTTTAATTCAGCAACATATAATTCGTTTATTGTTCTTCTCTCCCCTCATTACAATAAATTCTCATTAGCAATCCTCTCCCTTTTAGGTAGGTACAAAGGTATTCTTTAACCATGATCGAATAAACTACGGGCTAAAAAATTCCCGGAGGGACGGGCCCAGCTTGTTTCTCCTCCTGTCTGTAAATCCCCTCTCTTTTCCCCCAAAGTCCCCATTGTAAAAAAAAGTCTGAGAATACATAACAGTGTAATATGCATAATACCAACGTTTTCAACTGTTTCTTCTCCCCTTTCCCCCCAAAGTCCCCATTGTAAAAAAAAGTCTGAGAATACATAACAGTGTAATATGCATAATACCAACGTTTTCAACTGTTTCTTCTCCTCTTCCTCCTCCACCTCCTTTTACTCATTCCCATTTACATTTTTCTTCCACTCTTCCTCCCCCTTTTTCTCGTCTCCTCCTCTCCCTCCTGCTCTGTCTATGGCTTTCGAAAGATCCCCTCCATTACTTGAAGGGGGACTGAAGCTCAACAAAAGCTCTACGATTGTACGGAGACTAAACGCTCCAAAGTACAAACAATTATGCCAGAATCACTTGAGTTTTTCCATAATGATAATTATTTATTATATGCCTACCGTGCATGCGGTTTTTGCAATCTTCAATCTTGGCCTCCCCCTCTTTTCACGTTGAAAATGAAAGCCACTGTTCAAGTATAAGAAGTAATGTAGTAAGGGTAACCCTTTTCTCCGTCAAACTATCCTCTTTCCTGCATTTTTAAACGGAAATGAGCCAGCAGAACCCTAATAACCTAGTAGAACCCTCAATTACCCCTATATCCTTTGGTCACCTCCGACCCTGCTCAAATAGAAAACCTCACATAAAATATGAGACAAGAAAACTGCACGACTAGGAAGAAGTATACACACTGGGTAAAATCTTGAAATTTATGTAGCATGAACCTGAAAAATGATAACGCTCTTCCCCGACGAAGGGAAGTTATAGCATTTTAATACCTTTCTGAATGCTCTCGGTGCACTGAGCACTTTATGTTCCTTAACAATTAGGAGATTGATATTAATGGAAGCCAGCTGTGAGTGCCGGGTTGTATACCCGGCACAAGGGAAACCAGCTGTGGGGGACTGACACTGGGTTTCATGCTGAAGTAACTACGGGGACAAGGAAATGATCATTTCGGTTTTTCTAGTTTTTTTTAGGAGGTTTGACAGAGGGAACTGTAACTATTCTGAATGCTCTCGGTGCACTGAGCACTTTATGTTCCTTAACAATTAGGAGATTGATATTAATGGAAGCCAGCTGTGAGTGCCGGGTATACAACAAGGGAAACCAGCTGTGGGATGCTGAAGTGACTATACGGGGACAAGGAAATGGTCATTTCGGTTTTTCTAGTTTTTTTTTTTCAAGAGTTTTGACAGAGGGAACTGTAACTGCTAAGGTCTTATCGTCCCAAAATTGAAGAGAGAAGAAAGACTGATAATAACCAGCAGTTGCTTTCACATTTGATATTAGGTTTAGTGAAGAGCTTCATAATTGCGTTACCATAATTTGACGTTGAATGTTGAGCGACTTCCCTCTAGCACACGTTTCATATTTACCTACGTCTAGCTTTCTATTTCAAGGATCGATAAGTAATTACCTATATTCAACTATTTTTGAATAAATTGCTTTCCTCCAAAATTTCTTTAAATTTTCGTTTGTCAATCTTAGTTTTCATCACTACCTCTCCTCTACACACCGATAGTGAATCTCACCCACGATATAGCTTATCGAAGATTTATAATAAGAGTAATTCCTGGAATATAATTTTCAACACAAAAGCTTCATTAGGATGAACAATGAAAAGAGAGAATGCACATCCACCGACAGATACATCTGTCATGTATGGAACTAGGAAGCTGATGGCTGGATATGTCAGCAGTAGGTACCCTCAAAAGCATCAAGAAACCCCAGCAAGTGCTGGAATCTAAGAAGCTGAGGCGGGCACTCATGCAAATGCTCTCCACGCCTGACATTCCTTAATTACTATGATCCAAAGAGAGCTTGTGAGTCTTTAGAACACTCATTGTTATAAAATGTAAATCGAGGCGGGCACTCATGCAAATGCTCTCCACGCCTGACATTCCTTAATTACTATGATCCAAAGAGAGCTTGTGAGTCTTTAGAACACTCTTTGTTATAAAATGTAAATCTAGATTGAATTAGGGCACTAGGGTAAACAGAACAATCAGAAGAAAAAGAGCATTCTGCTGTTGAGTCAAATTTATTGCGTAGATACTTATTCTTGCTTCTATGTAAAATTTCTGAATAATAAAATAGAGAGAAAAAAAATCGCATTCTTCTTTATTTTTTAACGTCCATAGAACCATTTAAAAAGAGATTATAATAAAATTTATCTCGGGATTGTATAAAACTCGTCGCTCTTTCATTAGAAGTTTTATGCCTGTTCTAAGTACTAATTCATTGTGATTATCTACATCTACACACTTTGGATATACAATTCGCTCATTCAACGTTGCTATTTATCTCGGGATTGTATAAAACTCGTCGCTCTTTCATTAGAAGTTTTATGCCTGTTCTAAGTACTAATTCATTGTGATTATCTACACTTTGGATATACAATTTGCTCATTCAACGTTGCTGATATTACTCTAGTTCAGTAACATCAGGTCAGAGCTACTGTCAGACAAAAATTTTGTAAAACTGAGTAGGGCCGCCTAGATATACGAGTTCCTATAAATACTGTTAGTAAAATTTCGACTACAGTGCTGTTACCAAACATAAAATCCTAGCGTATTATTTCTCTTCATTTTGTATTCCTGCGTCTCTTTTACCGTGGGTAGCTAGAGCTTGATCGGTATTATTTATTTACGTTCAGTCGTGCTTCACTGAATATGCATGCCTGCTTTATTGAACGTGCAGAAATAATGCAGACTCTGTTCCCTGCGTTTTGTCCTGGATATCTTTCAGCCAATACCGGTATTACCTACCCTTCTATCTACCCCATAGCACACAATAAGGATAAGCTCATTATTATTAGTCACATCAGGGAACGTACCGTTTCTGCCCCGCATGGTTGCCGTTTGTATATTGTCCACTAAATGGAACAGCACCTCTTAGTATGATGATGGTATAGATGTGATAAAAAGTTATTTAGACAAGTTTAGTGAAGACCTTTTTCGATAGAATTTTAATCTAAAGCTAAGCACACTACTGGTAATTACACGAAAACCACGGCTTTTGATGCCAAAACACACGAAAATGTCCAAAAACTAACCTGCATTTTATTGCGATAGGATTTTATGTTTGGTAACAGCAATGTAGTCGAAATTTCACTAACAGTATTTATAGGAACTCGTATATAGAATGAAAGGAAGAGGAAGTGAAAATACAATTCGGACGATTAAATCATCTAAATCTAACGCATGTTGTACTGGCTTGTCTCTTGGGAGTCTTGGGACACAAACACAATCATGTAGTAAGGTGGGACCATATTCTATAAATCTCTCCCACTCATGTCATCAATTACCAGTAGTGTGCTTAGCTTTAGATTAAAATTCTATCGAAAAAGGTCTTCACTAAACTTGTCTAAATGACTTTCTATCACATCTATACCATCATCATATTAAGAGGTGCTGTTCCATTTAGTGGACAGTATACAAACGGCAACCATTCTACTAGAAACGGTACGTTCCCTGATGTGACTAATAATAATGAGCTCATCTACTCGTATATCTAGACAGCCCTACTCAGTTTTACAAAATTTTTGTCTGACAGTAGCTCTGACCTGATGTTACTGAACTAGAGTAACATCAGCAACGTTGAATGAGCAAATTGTATATCCAAAGTGTGTAGATAATCACAATGAATTAGTACTTAGAACAGGCATAAAACTTCTAATGAAAGAGCGACGAGTTTTATACAATCCCGAGATAAATTCTATTATAATCTCTTTTTAAATGGTTCTATGGACGTTAAAAAATAAAGAAGAATGCGATTTTTTTCATGCGTTAGATTTAGATGATTTAATCGTCCGAATTGTATTTTCACTTCCTCTTCCTTTCATTCTTTCTAATATTTTTACTTCTTTATTTTCTTTTCTTCGCCCACCAAGATTAATTAATTACATTTTAGGGCTGACCCTGCCATTAATAATACTTCTCTCTTCCTCGTCCAGTAGATTCTTATCCTTGTGAGATACATTTTAAGAAGGCTTTCCCATCCTTATCCTCAGCTCTACGTCTTGCGTTTATTTTCTTCACTTGTCTTTTCTTTTCTTGCTTATTATTTTCTTTCTTACTTTCTATTTTTCTCATCATCTTTAATTTATTTTTTGTTCTTTCATTATTTTTGATAACAGAACTGAGAGTCTCTTGTTAAATAATATTTCCACGTAATGTTTCGAAGAAGTCTGAAGAACCACAACTATTACTTCCTTCTTTTCCCTCTGTTTTTCATAAAGAAATTTGTTGCAGCTTATAAACAGTACGTTGAATCTGGTGTAATTTAACCTTCAATTTCTCAGAATCAGTACTTGCATCACAATATCAGCCTTCAGCCTTTCCAAATGGTGTAGGTAACTTTTCTCTCCCTCCAAAATTCATCTACCTTGGTAACGAAATTCCAATTGCTTTTAGAGCATTAACCACATTATCCCAATGTATAAAAACTTTTCAGGAAAATTTCAAATATCTATAAATTCCATAGCATCGTTCCAGAGTTAGGTACGTGTTCCTTCAGAACGTAGTAAGTTCCACATTGAGCAATTTCCACCTCTCCGGGAACAAAATGAATGTGCTGTCGGTTTCAATTTGAATAGTGGTTTTTGCGCTTTTTCTCAAAGTTATATTCTGGTGCTATTATATTTCATTTTTTGCTGCTGGATGTGAGTTGTGAGTGAGAATTCTTCATATGAAGATGACGTGTGTGGCTAAAAGAATTCCAGTCTTTTTTACATTTTGACTTCTTATTTATGGTGTTAAAAATGTTGAAGGGATAAAATTGTGCATGAGACGTGCCGAGCATATCTTACATCTTAGGATAGATATTAGATATTAATATGTTGGAAAATGTTCTTGATTATCACCATCATCATCATCACCACATATCATTAAGTTCCGACATATTTCCTAGCATGCTGCATGCTGAAGATTGAATTTCAAGTCTGCTGAACTCAGCACTCGGTAGGGGGTTGTTTGGAGTGAGCTCTCATTTGAATGTTGTATCTTGTTTATATGTTGTGGTGACGGTTTTATTGGCGGTGAATTTATCTGTACGGTCATGGACACAATAAAGATGTCTACGTGTCTGGCGGATTAAGGGCCGGAGTCTACCCTTAATCTGAACTCAGAATGTTGCATGTTCCTCTCGCTACCGAATGAAGCATAGGTTAATGACAACTACATAGATTTCCAAGATTTGTGCAATATAAATTGATGTTTCTTAGGAGGCGCCAAAATCCCCAAAATTGAGACATCGTAGAGCATTTTCCAAGATTTGTGCAATATAAATTGATGTTTCTTAGGAGGCGCCAAAATCCCCAAAATTGAGACATCGTAGAGCATACAAAGAGACAAAGAGACCACGCCACGGTGAGCTACTAAAACTACATGACGGAAAATTAGCATCTGAGGCAGCAGCAAAAAATTCCTCCATACAAAATTGTTGACAGTTCTATTCTCAGAACTCTTTTCATCATGGAAAATTTCTTTTCTTTCTTCCTTTCCTATTTCTGAGCTATTATTATACTTATTCTTAGTCACAAGTCATGTTTCGAGCTCATCACACTCGTTTTCATCTCGTCACACAAACACAACATGCTCAAAACGAAGCTCGAAATTTTAATTCGGTTCTGAAATCCGTCAGTTGAATGAACACACGGAATTAATCAAATACGCCATCTACCTATCTACAGGGTGTTCAACCTAATAGTGCCCCTTGGAAAATTAACCTGTAAAATCAGTGGCTCGAAATTTTAATTCGGTTCTGAAATCCGTCAGTTGAATGAACACACGGAATTAATCAAATACGCCATCTACCTATCTACAGGGTGATCAACCTAAAAGTGCCCCTTGGAAAATTAACCTGTAAAATCAGTTTACAAAAGTTACATAGGAGAGAATGCTTAATGGAACCGAAAAACCGAAAAGTGTACTGGGGACTTTTATGGGGCAAAAAAATGATTTTACGGGTTAATTTCCTATGGGGCACTTTTAGGTTGAACAAATGAACACCCTGTATGTATCTACCTTTAACAGTTTTACATTCAACAATGTTGATGAGAATGTTTATATTTGGGGAGAGAAGGATGTTGATAAAGGGGAGAGGGAGGGGTCTCAGATGAACTTTTACGAAATTCACATCAAACAGACTGATGATAAATATTTTGTTTCAATAAAGCCGAACTTTGCAAACTCTTCAGTGTTGGAACTTGATAAAACACAGAAATAATTATTGGTCTGAATATATTCAAGGATTCAGCTCAAATAAAACCTACATAGCTACTCATATGTATCTAGGTTATGTGGGAGAAATGATAGTAATAATAATAACAACATAAAAAACCTAATAAAATCATAATTTTTTTATTTAGATTTATATTTTGTATTTTTCCCCTCCTTTCCCCTCTTCTCCTTCTACTCTTTTCCCCTTTCTCTTTATTTTTCTTCATACTTATTCTCAGAACTCTTTTCATCATGGAAAATTTCTTTTCTTTCTTCCTTTCCTATTTCTGAGCTATTATTATACTTTTATTCTTAGTCACAGTTCCGTTTTCTAAATTTGTAGGGTGCACCTAGGTAGGTACTTATTTATTTAGGTCTTTCCTCTTCTGGATCATTTATTTAGGATCATTCTGTACTATTTCTCAGAAATAACATCTAGGTAGCCAGTTGGTACCTACATCCTACAAATTTAGCATATACCATTATACCTAGGTAAGAGAGGGAAAGATTTTGGCAAAGTTCTTTTTCTTCCCTATTCCAGGATTTTCTCACTTCAATAATATTCAAATCAAAATTTAGGTAATCCTTCCAATGTACCACATTGCATACTTACAATATTTTGCAGGCATTCATAGAAATAGTATAACGGTAAAGGTTTTGGAACAGATTAAGTCCTTTTGTGCATTAGAAATTGGAAGTATTGGAACGATGGTTTTGGAACAGATTAAGTCCTTTTGTGTATTGAAACGATGTAATGTTAGAAATAGATATAATGTGGGCGAGTTTCGAGAATTAATGGCTCTATGACGTTAACTCCCAATAGGGAAAAAGGAATAATAGGGAATAGGAATTTAGCAATTTCTTAGTAACCCGCTCCCTCTGCTATCCATCCAGATACCAATCTTGCTTGGCGTTGCTTAACAAGTTAACAACTGAGCTTGTGAGACCGATACAGCCAGTGTTTTCAGGGATTTGCAAGATAATAGGGATTTTCATTTTCCTAAATTACCATTTTATACGGCTTTTTTTATGAATGCCCGGCATTTTTTGTAGTTATGCAATGTGGTACATTGAAAATTAGTTTTTCTTTTCTCTGTAAAAATCTCATTCATGCTAAGGTAAATCACATGGGTAACTTAACAGTCTTAGATTTGGAAAGAAGGCATATAAAATCTACCTACAAATAACTTACCTATACGATCCAGTACTTACCTACTTTATGATTACCATGAAATGTCTGATAGGAGAGGCAACTTTCAAGCCATTAAAAACGCTTAATGAGGTTGGGGGAATAGTCAAAAGTTAAATTGTCACAGCATAGTATTGCCCCTCAGTCTGGGATTATGGTGCACTGAAGAGGGGGAAGAAGAGGAGAAAGAGGAGGAGGGGAAGAAGACGGAGAAGAAGAACAAGGAGGATGAGAAGGAAGAGAAAGAGAAGGAGGAGAAGAAAATGAAAATGAAGAAGAAGAAGAACTGAACTGAAGAAGAAGAAGAAGAAGAAGGAAAAGAAGAAGGAGGGAAAAAAGAAAATGAAAATGAAGAAAAACAAGCTGGGCCCGATCTCCGCGCTGCGCGCTCCTGGGGACGGGCTAAAAAGGGGTAGAAAGAGGAAGGAAGAGGAAAAGAGAGAGAAAAAGGAAGAGACAGAGAAAAAGAAGAAGGAAGAGGAGGAGAAGGTGCAATAGTGCTGATATGCGTGATAGTAACAGTGCGTGCTTGCTGAAATCTTTTGCGACAAAGTTATTCGGAAGTTTTATGACTAGAAAGTAGGAGGTGGGACGGAAGAGGGGAAACTAGGTATGACAAAATCATTTTCACAACTCTTTTTATTTCTTTTTAAAATGGCACACATTCCTACATTACATTTGAAATAATGAATATTTTTCACCCTATTATAACATTTGCACCCTATTATAACATTAGAATTTGCCTTAGGTAATTTATAAATGGATTTAAAAAGTGAGAATTTAAAAATCATCATCACCCTAACGTGGTCTAAAGAATAAAATTAGGATCGAGATATTTTTTTCTCTTGATCTAAACCTAAACTCTAATGTTTAGATCAAGAGAAAATCCTCGTAGAGTCTGCAAAATCAACTGAAATCCAAGTGTATGTCCCAATTGTCCCATGTTGTTCCTGGTAAAAAGACCTTTAATTTGATATATAGGTCGACCAGGTTTGGATAAGTCCTTCTATGGGGACAGACTGACAGAGTGACAAAGTGACAGACGACACCGAAGCGAATACAATAGTCCGTCCCTTATACCTTTTTATTAATATTGTAATAATAAAGGAAGGACGGACTAAAAAGGAAGAGAAAGAGGAGGAACAGAAGGAGGAGGAAGAAGAAGAAGAAGAAGAAGGAAGAGGAAGAAGAGGAAGAAGAAGAAGAAGAGGAAGGTGAAAGAGACGAAGGAGGAGAAGGTGCAATAGCGCTGATATATGGTCCCCCTCTTAAGCCCCCCCCCCGCCTCCCCCTGTTAGTCACGTGCCTTCGCCAGTAGAGGATTGTAAGAGGGGGGCATAGCGTAGGTAGATATTCCAGGGAGGAAGAAATGGGGGGAGGGGGATTTGTCATGCCTAATTGAAATATTTAAAAGAGACGAAGAAGAGATTTCCTTCTCCGTCCTCTCTCCCTTCTTCCCTTCCCAACCCCTTTCTCTCCCCCACTCTGGCTTTTTGTGCCTTTGTGTGGAATTCGATATTGGGAGCCCCTAAAAAAGGGGGGAAGAGGGGGTCTTTTTACGATTTTTCATATGAATTTGATAGGTAGGGTTGTACCTTTACCTATTTTTATTTGAAGTTCTGTAGGAGCGTATTCCAATTGATGTTTTGGAGACAATGGAGCTAGGAACATAGCCTGGACATTTTGTAAACAATTTCGTTTGTCCATGTTTTCATTGTGTTTTAGGACATTCCATGTTTGGAGTCGAATCAATGAAACCACTCAAGTCAGGTTCACAATCAATGAGAACAACAAACACAGTAAAGAATAATTCATCAAGTCACAGACATTGTAGAGACAACCAGAGTTGTCTGATCACGTCATAGAAAAGAAATAAACAAGATGGAAGAAAACCATACTGGGAAAGTGGAAAGGTTGGCAAATGTCAAGATGATCGTGATTTTAGGGACTATAAACATGTGAACAAATCCATAGTGGGATTTTTTCCCAGCTTTTCAATAATCGAAAATTTTGATTTGATTATAAATAATACAATATTTATACATAAATGTACATGTACATAATAATAACAACACTAAAATAAGTTATGTCATCAGCACAATCTGTCATCAATAAAGTAAGAATAATCATAGAAACTCGCCAACATGAGGCACTTCAAGGGGAAGATTTTATTTGATGATCTCACATCAATTTTTCTGAGAGAAAATTCAGCTGACAGAGTAGGTAAGTAGACTATCACAACTTGAGAACATGTACTAGATTCTAGTAATGTTAGACAAGTAGCTGGTGTTTTCGTTTTCGACATGGACGTTATGAAGTATGATACTTCCATCAAAATTTTATTGCATCTTCAAAATATCCACAGATTTTCAAATGCCAATATGGCCAAGTAAGCAAACAACTTTATGAACACACGCTTCCCGTTCGTATGTTCAAAGAGCATAACACACACATACGCACGCACATGGCGTGGTGACGAAGCATATGGTCCTTAGTTTGGACCCTGGCCAGAGAATGATTAATATCGCCAACACCCCACAGACGGCGATGTCTTATCACGAGATGAGATATTCACAGAAATGTGTCCACTGAAATCACGCGCTGACAGTTCTAGGTGTCAAGCTGATTCCGTGGAATTCCCGAATTTTCCGAGTCGGAGTCGAGTGTATTGGAACACATCACATGCCTTCAGGTAGTTCACTAAAAACTGCGGGATTGCGGGATTGGAAAAAGGTGCGGGATCCCGCGGGATTGCGGGATTGCGGGATCCCGCATTGCAATCCCTAGGGCCAAATCATCCCAGCGACCAGAATGGAATCAATTTAATCCAGACTTTTTGGTAGGAATAACCAGAAAAGTCTCTCTATCGAAAAGGTCTGCAGGAAGAGTAGGGGCCAAATCATCCCAGCGACCAGACCACATAACTGTTATGTCCTTCGTGTTATATGACCGAAATATTAATGGTTCGAGGCGCCGGCCAAAGATTTTATGTCGAAATATTTTCATGTCTGTTCTCCAAGTTCATACATGCATAGGTATAAATACTTGATATAGTCTACCCCTAAATGTGCTACAAGCGTATGTTTTCCTAGGTATAATCTGTTATATGCTTGTAATACTTGTCCCTCCAAGTTCATACATGCATAGGTATAAATACTTGATATAGTCTACCCCTAAATGTGCTACAAGCGTATGTTTTCCTAGGTATCTGTTATATGCTTGTAATATGATAAGTATGAGAAAGGCAGGGAGGATGTGGGATTTGGGGAAGAAAGGAAGAGGGAGAAAAGAAGAGAGAGGACGAGAAGAAGAAACAATAATCTTGTCGCCATTTTGAACATAACATTTGGGGTAAGTTATTTTCGAATTGTCCTTTGAATGATAATAATTTTATTCTAGCGTGTCCTAATTTCTAAACGAGGTGTAGTATAGGAATATTGGTACCATATACCTACTTCGGATAGCATAGGCATTAGACATAGAATGTACGGATGTTTAGGTATGTCAATGACTTCCGTCCCTTATACCTTTTTATTAATATTGTAATAATAAAGGAAGGACGGACTAAAAAGGAAGAGAAAGAGGAGGAACAGAAGGAGGAAGAAGAAGAAGAAGAAGGAAGAGGAAGAAGAGGAAGGTGAAAGAGACGAAGGAGGAGAAGGTGCAATAGCGCTGATTTGCGTGATAGTAACAGTGCGTGCTCGCTGAAATCTTTTGCGACAAAGTTATTCGGAAGTTTTATGACTAGAAAGGGGGGAGGAGGTGGGAGGGAAGAGGGGAAACTAGGTATGACAAAATCATTTTCACAACTCTTTTTTATTTCTTTTTAAAATGGCAAACATTTCTACATTACATTTGAAATTATGAATATTTTTCTTCTCGTTTTGCACCCTATTATAACATTAGAACTTGCCTTAGATAATTTATAAATGGATTTAAAAAGCGAGAGTTAAAAAATCATCCTGACGTGATTTTAAGACCAAAATTAAGATCGAGATATTTTAGAGTGTTTAGTAGGGTTTAGAGTCTAGAAAAAATCCTCGTAGATTCTGCAAAATCAATATAATGAACTGAATGAAAATGAGATCCAACTGTATGTCCCATGCATAAGCACCATTTTGTCAGAGACATGGGTATCTCCAACTAGACTAAAACTGTATTTCAGTCTGAAATCCACTTCTACTTCCGTCTCTATTCAATTATTTTCAGAGGGATTAGGTACAAGACGACAATCTTCTCATTTCATTTTCCCTTGGTCATCATCTTGGTGCTTTAACAACTCAACAAAAAATCTCCAAGAAAATTATCCACAAACAACAAAACTGTACTTTCCGCAACAAAAAAGAGAAAAAGGAGACAAGTTGGAAAGCTCTTCTTGTCAGAAAGTATGAAAGTATCTTGATACCTACATCATACTCTCATAGTTAGGTACCTAATACTTACGAGTAAGTGATGGTATCTACTAGGTACTATCCGGCAAATTATTTTCATAGGAGGAAAATGTTTCAAGATGGTACCTATCTAGGTAGGTACACAACTTTCTTATGTTGTTGTTGTTGTTGTTGTTGTTGTTGTTGTTGTTGTTGTTGTTTTCTTCCTTATAACTGCTAGTAGGTATAGGTATAACTCGCCCCTTGTAGGAAAACCATCTGAGGGGCAAATCATCACCAGCACAAACATTCTCGTAAATAGAAAGTAAAAAACACCACAACTGTTTGTGGCCGAAAGTAAATCATGAGCACTTAAAAGTTCATAAATCTTGTCAAGATGTTAGCTTTCAGTGTCAGGGCTCAGGTCGTCATTTCTCAATGTCAGGGGAAGTTGTGGCGGCAGAAACTTTGCTATCGTCGGCAATTGTGGATTGGAAAACAGTGGATGAACTTCAACAGATTGTGCCTCTGAATTGGGTACTCTGTATTAGGTACATACCTACTACCATCTACCCGGCAATTGTGGATTGGAAAACAGTGGATGAACTTCAACAGATTGTGCCTCTGAATTGGGTACTCTGTAGGTACATACCTACTACCATCTACTCGGCAATTGTGGATTGGAAAACAGTGGATGAACTTCAACAGATTGTGCCTCTGAATTGGGTACTCTGTAGGTACATACCTACTACCATGCATCTACTCTCCACAATGAAGTGATTCTTTTATAGGTAGAACGGGACTACAAAATCGAACTGCCCTTTTTTAACTTTTAATTTGTAATTTATATTCAAATAGGTATTTTAAACAAAATTATATCAATAAACAGTGCTCCATTATGTTGGAACAACTTGTTCTAAGTTGACAGTCTAAATAAAGCACTACTTTTTGTGCTCCACCATCTACCCTCCAATGAAGTGATTCTTTTATAGGTAGAACGGGACTACAAAATTGAACTGCCCTTTTTTAACTTTTAATTTGTAATTTATATTCAAATACCTATTTTAAACAAAATTATATCAATAAACAGGTGCTCCATTATGTTGGAACAACTTGTTCTAAGTTGACAGTCCAAATAAAGCACTACTTTTTGTGCTCTTCTCTCTTTTTGGAATTAATACCAAGGAAAATGGTTTCAGCAGAATTATATCTATTCAGGCAGTATTTCTGACTGATGCTTTTGAAGCAAAGGAGGCACAGTTGGGGGCAGGGTTCGAAGAAGGAACTAATGGGCGCGGCTTTTTCAAATGATTAATACCAAGGAAAATGGTTTCAGCAGAATTATATCTATTCAGGCAGTATTTCTGACTGATGCTTTTGAAGCAAAGGAGGCACAGTCGGGGGCAGGGTTCGAAGAAGGAACTAATGGGCGCGGTTTTTTCAAATAAAACATAGGGCGTTCAGCCTTAATTTGAAACCAGAGCCCAATTAGTCAGTATTAAACATCGTGGAAAATAGAAACTTTTCATCAAAATTGGGATCTCGGGAACTCTTCCTTAATTTGAAACCAGAGCCCAATTAGTCAGTATTAAACATCGTGGAAAATAGAAACTTTTCATCAAAATTGGGATCTCGGGAACTCCTACATATTAACATATTCGTAGGTTCGTACGTTGTTGCAAAATGAAAGAAGATAGGTCATAGGGCGGAATTCCACGAAAAAAACCGATATCTACCTAGAATTTCCTACTTCAATTTCATAGTTTGCTTTAGGTGTTTTTTTTTTAAATTCCCAATTAGAGGATAACGATGTTTGGTATGATGAGATTTATTATGAAATTCTATCGCAGGATTGCGCTTTTGTTAGGACTATACGAAGGGAGCATACGTTTACCTCCATAGGTAGCTACATAGTACAATGAAATTCTATCGCAGGATTGCGCTTTTGTTAGGACTATACGAAGGGAGCATACGTTTACCTCCATAGGTAGCTACATAGTACATACTCGTACCTATTAGTTAACCTATTGTAGTGGTACTGAAGTCTTGTGTAATGTTACTGGTGTTCTTCAGGCCTGTGTAAAGGATAGTGAGAAAGATGATATTGGAAAACCAATTAGGTATATTCGATCTGATAAACGGGAGGAAACCAGTTCGTTCCCAGATTTGCCGATAAACAGCTCCCCAAATGGAAACGAATAAAGAGGAAACACACCTAAATCCTTTATTCGATTGAAATTCAGGTATTTCAGGCTTAGATAAGGATCAAGGGGACTTTTTCTCCCCCAGCCTTAATCTTTTCCCCCCTGTTCTTCCACTTTGGGCCAATTTTTTTCCCTCCCGTTTCCCTCACGGCCGGGACAAATCCCTACTTGATCCTTTCTACATTTCAAATGTCTGTCGCAATTTGTATTGACAGGGTTATTTATTATGGTCATTGTTATTTTTGTTCCTCTGTGATGTTGTTTTTGCTTGTGTTCTTTGTTTTTATAAAAAATTAAAACTTGTTTCAATTTTCTCTCCCAGTAGAAGAAACAGAGAAAGAATCTTTCTTCTCTTTATACTTTCTCGCAAAACTTTCCACCCAAAGTTTTTTTCTTCGAAAACGTAAACTTTCTAATTTCAATAATCAAACATTTCCTTTGTAAAAAAATAAATAAACAAAATCTTTCGTTTAGAACAGACACTATCCGTGCCAGAGATACAAGCTGATTCGTATTGACAGGGTTATTTATTATGGTCATTGTTATTTTTGTTCCTCTGTGATGTTGTTTTTGCTTGTGTCCTTTGTTTTTATTTTTTTCATCCCACTTTTCATGGAATTCTTCAGGGCAAAATGGCACGTGTGTGGTGATATTGGGAGAGACATTGTCTTTGTCAGATTCGGAGAATATTGTCAAAGAAGGAAGAGTTGACAAAGTTAGAATTCGGATATCAAAGTGTTTAATGTTCAAGGAGTTCTAAGTAAGAAGCATCCAAGGAGTGATGGTTCGAGCAAAGGAATAATTCGTTCCTCTAAGAAAATTGTCCTTTATACCATTGTTCCAAGAAAAAATGGACAACTAGAGGTAACTATAAAATACCTTTTTGAGTGCAGGTCGAACAAAGAGGATTCGAAAGCATCCACTTTCTGCTTTCTCTCCATATTGTTCTCATGTATAAAAAACTTCACGTGTTCAATTTATTCTCAGAACTCTTTTCATCATGGAAAATTTCTTTTCTTTCTTCCTTTCCTATTTCTGAGCTATTATTATACTTATTCTTAGTCACAGTTCCATTTTCATTACACAAGACTTCAGTACCACTACAGAGTGTAGGGTACCTACTTACCTACTTATTTAGGTCTTTCCTCTTTATGATCATTCTGTACTATTTCTCAGAAATAACATCTAGGTAGGCAGTTGGTACCTACACCCTACAAATTTAGCATACATTATACCTAGGTAAGAGAGGGAAAGATTTTGGCAAAGTTCGTTTTCTTCCCTATTCCAGGATTTTCTCACTTCAATAATTCAAATCAAAATTTAGGTAATCCTTCCAATGTACCACATTGCATACTTACAATATTTTGCAGGCATTCATAGAAATAGTTTAACGGTAAAGGTTTTGGAACAGATTAAGTCCTTTTGTGCATTGGAACGATGTAATGTTAGAAATAGATATAATGAGGGCGAGTTTCGAGAATAAATGGCTCTATGACGTTGACGCCTAATAGGGAAAAAGGAATAATAGGGAATAGGAATTTAGCAATTTCTTAGTAACCCGCTCCCTCTGCTATCCATCCAGATACCAATCTTGCTTGGCGTTGCTTAACAAGTTAACAACTGAGCTTGTGAGACCGATACAGTCAGTGTTTTCAGTGATTTGCAAGATAATAGGGATTTTCATTTTCCTAAATTAATTACCATTATATACAGCTTTTTTATGAATGCCGGGAATTTTTAGTAGTTATGCAATGTGGTACATTGAAAATTAGTTTTTCTTTTCTCTGTAAAAATCTCAGTTATGCAAAGGTAAATCACATGGGTATCTCGGTACCTTTACAGTCTAAGAATGGGAAAGAAAGCATTTAAATCCATTTATTGGCCTAGCTCGGCGTACCTTAACATAGGTGACGCTAAAACCGGTCTTAAAATAACGACTGAAGTGTAATCTAAAACTTTCTCGCTTTGAGTTCATGGGTCGTCGCGACAAATTTCAAGATCAGAGCTCATTTGTGTGAGAAAATGTGAAAAAAAAAA
>NW_007377830.1:7596-12691 GCF_000475195.1 Diaphorina citri | reverse complement strand
ATCTTACCTTTGCTTTGTCCGGTAACTTTGTCCCTGAGCACGTTGATATTGTAAACGCGGCCATACTCCGAAAACATCTTGGTCAGGTCGGCCTCATCCATTGACCTTGGAATTTGACCGACAAACATCTTGATGAAATCGGGATCAGGCTGCTCAGGTAAACTCATACTCCTGAAACAAACCAAGGAGAACATCAATGGGTTAATCCGATTATTCATTGGAAATATTGGAATACAGGTAGGTAGGTATAGGGCAAGTTCGAAATTTACCCCCACGCGGTAGTTTAGACTTCAGAGTACCTACCAATCTGGAGTTTTTTTTTACAAGATATAGGATTATAGATTCAAACTTTCAAAGACTTTTTTTTTCACAATCTAGGTATGTATGGTGCCCTTTTCTATTCATTTTAAATATCACACAAACTACTATATGACTTCATTCCACCTAATATATTCTACAACAATTTGTACGTATATGTATACCTATGTACATTCTCTACGTTTTTCCCTACCCATAGCGCGATAGTTTAGACTTTAGAGTACCAATCTGGAGTTCTTTTACAAGATATAGGATTATAGATTCAAACTTTCAAAGACTTTTTTTTTTCTTTTTTCAGAATCTAGGTATGTATGGTGCCCTTTTCTATTCATTTTAAATATCACACAATCTACTATATGACTTCATTCCACCTATATATTCTACAACAATTTGTACGTATGTATACCTAACGTACTCGTATGTACATTCTCTACGTTTTTCCCTACCCATTTCATCACTTGACACATTTACTGCTTTACGCCACTTAACATTTGAATACCTACAAAGGAAGATATAGAGGGAAATGAGTTACGATTTTTATCACTCTTATCAATTCAAATTCACAGGCGACAATGAGAACAGTATACTGTTAGGTACTCTACATTTATTCTTTGCTTGGTCCCTTGGTCTGATAATAAAGTGACTACATTGGTCTTTTAAATAAAGCCCAATAGGTTTATGAGCTCTTTCCTTTAACTTTTTTCTCTCAAAATCATTCCGAGTGCTAAGTCGCGACCCGGGTTCGATTCCCACCCGGGGCGAATTTTATCCCGAACAGGCAAGGTTCGTTCTCGGAACGACTGATTTTCTCTTATCCTTCTCTCTTACATTTCGAGCAGATAAGACCTTATAACAGTTACAGTTCCTTCTATCAAACCTCTTTTTTAAAAAAAGCACGCCTGCCTTTAAGGAGCTTTTTGGGGTTCGATTGCCACCCGGGCGATTTTTAAAAAGGCAGCCTCAAAAAAATTTCATGACATGACTTGGACTCGAACCACCAACCTCCAGATCCAAAGTCCAACGCGTTAACAACTGCACCACTGAGGTTGGTAGTAGGAAAAATATATGTAGAATAATTTCACTAAACTAACGAGAAAATAAGAAACCTTGCTGAAAGACATACCCTTCTTGGAAAGCTCTTCTTGTCAGAAAGTATCTTGATACCTACATCATACTCTCATAGTTAGGTACCTAATACTTTAGAATAATTTCACTAAACTAACGAGAAAATAAGAAACCTTGCTGAAAGAAATACCCTTCTTGGAAAGCTCTTCTTGTCAGAAAGTATCTTGATACCTACATCATACTCTCATAGTTTATAGGTACCTAATACTTACGAGTAAGTGATGATGGTATCTACTAGGTACTATCCGGCAAATTATTTTCATAGGAGGAAAATGTTTCAAAATGGTACCTCTATCTAGGTAGGTACACAACTTTCTTACCTAATACTTACGAGTAAGTGATGGTATCTACTAGGTACTATCCGGCAAATTATTTTCATAGGAGGAAAATGTTTCAAGATGGTACCTCTATCTAGGTAGGTACACAACTTTCTTATGTTGTTGTTGTTGTTGTTTTCTTTCTTATAACTGCTAGTAGGTATAGGTATAACTCGCCCCTTGTAGGAAAACCATCTGAGGGGCAAATCATCACCAGCACAAACATTCTCGTAAATAGAAAGTAAAAAACACCACAACTGTTTGTGGCCGAAAGTAAATCATGAGCACTTAAAAGTTCATAAATCTTGTCAAGATGTTAGCTTTCAGTGTCAGGGCTCAGGTCGTCATTTCTCAATGTCAGGGGAAGTTGTGGCGGCAGAAACTTTGCTATCGTCGGCAATTGTGGATTGGAAAACAGTGGATGAACTTCAACAGATTGTGCCTCTGAATTGGGTACTCTGTAGGTACATACCTACTACCATCTACTCTCCAATGAAGTGATTCTTTTATAGGTAGAACGGGACTACAAAATTGAACTGCCCTTTTTTAACTTTTAATTTGTAATTTATATTCAAATAGGTATTTTAAACAAAATTATATCAATAAACAGTGCTCCATTATGTTGGAACAACTTGTTCTAAGTTGACAGTCTAAATAAAGCACTACTTTTTGTGCTCCTCTCTCTTTTTGGAATTAATACCAAGGAAAATGGTTTCAGCAGAATTATATCTATTCAGGCAGTATTTCTGACTGATGCTTTTGAAGCAAAGGAGGCACAGTTGGGGGCAGGGTTCGAAGAAGGAACTAATGGGCGCGGCTTTTTCAAATGAAACATAGGGCGTTCAGCCTTAATTTGAAACCAGAGCCCAATTAGTCAGTATTAAACATCGTGGAAAATAGAAACTTTTCATCAAAATTGGGATCTCGGGAACTCTTAATTGGGATCTCGGGAACTCCTACATATTAACATATTCGTAGGTTCGTAAGTTGTTGCAAAATGAAAGAAGATAGGAATTTCCTACTTCAATTTCATAGTTTGCCTTAGTGTTTTTTTTTTTTTTTTTTTTTTTTTTAAATTCCCAATTAGAGGATAACGATGTTTGGTATGATGAGATTTATTATGAAATTCTATCGCAGGATTGCGCTTTTGTTAGGACTATACGAAGGGAGCATACGTTTACCTCCATAGGTATAGCTACATAGTACATACTCGTACCTATTAGTTAACCTATTGTAGTGGTACTGAAGTCTTGTGTAATGTTACTGGTGTTCTTCAGGCCTGTGTAAAGGATAGTGAGAAAGATGATATTGGAAAACCAATTAGGTATATTCGATCTGATAAACGGGAGGAAACCAGTTCGTTCCCAGATTTGCCGATAAACAGCTCCCCAAATGGAAACGAATAAAGAGGAAACACACCTAAATCCTTTATTCGATTGAAATTCAGGTATTTCAGGGTTAGATAAGGATCAAGGGGGCTTTTTCTCCCCCAGCCTTAATCTTTTCCCCCCTGTTCTTCCACTTTGGGCCAATTTTTTTCCCTCCCGTTTCCCTCACGGCCGAGACAAATCCCTACTTGATCCTTTCTACATTTCAAATGTCTGTCGCAATTTGTATTGACAGGGTTATTTATTATGGTCATTGTTATTTTTGTTCCTCTGTGATGTTGTTTTTGCTTGTGTCCTTTGTTTTTATTTTTTTCATCCCACTTTTCATGGAATTCTTCAGGGCAAAATGGCACGTGTGTGGTGATATTGGGAGAGACATTGTCTTTGTCAGATTCGGAGAATATTGTCAAAGAAGGAAGAGTTGACAAAGTTAGAATTCGGATATCAAAGTGTTTAATGTTCAAGGAGTTCTAAGTAAGAAGCATCCAAGGAGTGATGGTTCGAGCAAAGGAATAATTCGTTCCTCTAAGAAAATTGTCCTTTATACCATTGTTCCAAGAAAAAATGGACAACTAGAGGTAACTATAAAATACCTTTTTGAGTGCAGGTCGAACAAAGAGGATTCGAAAGCATCCACTTTCTGCTTTCTCTCCATATTGTTCTCATGTATAAAAAACTTCACGTGTTCAATTTTGCCAAGGTCAATTTAAAACAGTTTCCACATGAAATAATTACCTATGTACATGGAGATTGACAGAGGAAGAATAGCATCATGAGCAATATTGACATAACTTTCAATGACGGGAGAGCGAGAGAGAGAGAGGATGTTCAATTTTGCCAAGGTCAATTTAAAACAGTTTCCACATGAAATAATTACCTATGTACATGGAGATTGACAGAGGAAGAATAGCATGAGCAATATTGACATAACTTTCAATGACGGGAGAGCGAGAGAGAGAGGGAGAGGTGGAAAGAAAGAGAGAAAATGGCTTCTACCAAATTCTACCCAAAAGGTGTGTCCACACGTAGTCGACAGCCGTTCGACTATATGCGGACACACATTAACAACATCGATGGTCGGGAAATCGTAGGGTAATGATAGTGTTTGTTGGGAAATGGTAAGGCCAACAATTACCCAACCTAAAATTTTGTTAGTGTATTGTATAGTGACTAGTGACAGTGACCACGCCACTTGCTCTCATGGTACTCGCCCGGCAAAAGGGCGGGCGCAAGTTCGATTTCCAACCGAGGCATTTCTTTTTCATACGAAAAGGAAAATTTTACTCTCGACTCTCTAAAAAGGGAAAAATAATTAGAAATCTAGATTAAAGACATTGATGTGTGACGTCACATTTTGTCCCCGTGTCAGGGCATTGTGCTCTAATTCCAAAGCCATACCAACTACGTGACTATTTGCTCCCAAAACGCTTTTCCGCTCGATTTAATAGAAACAATACTCTTATTCCAGCACCCAGAGCTCTCTTTAAGAAGATTAAAGTCGAATTAAAATAATGTGAATGCCGGAAAACTTAATTACTTTCATCCGTAAACAATATTGAAAGGGAATCCCCCTCTTTCTCCTGCAGTCCAAATCCTTCTCTCTCCCCTCTCCTCTCCTTCCCCATCTTTTAAATCACTATTCATGCGATGACTCGTAACTCCAGATTTATGGTCCCCCTCTTAAGCCCCCCCCCGCCTCCCCCTGTTAGTCACGTGCCTTCGCCAGTAGAGGATTGTAAGAGGGGGGCATAGCGTAGGTAGATATTCCAGGGAGGAAGAAATGGGGGGAGGGGGATTTGTCATGCCTAATTGAAATATTTAAAAGAGACGAAGAAGAGATTTCCTTCTCCGTCCTCTCTCCCTTCTTCCCTTCCCAACCCCTTTCTCTCCCCCACTCTGGCTTTTTGTGCCTTTGTGTGGAATTCGATATTGGGAGCCCCTAAAAAA
>NW_007377830.1:5412-7236 GCF_000475195.1 Diaphorina citri | reverse complement strand
CCCCCCAAAGTTATCAGGGCCTCTTACACTAGATAAAATTGGATTTCAGAATAATAATCCAAAACACCATTTTTTACTTTTATCCTATAGGAAGGAAAGTAATGTAATCGGGTCAAATTTTCGATGGTCAGATTTTAGTGCCAAAACACGTTTTGTGGTCCCTAGAGCCTAAATCCAAAGTTTCAGCCATTGGTCCTTGTGTGTGTGTGTCTGTCTGTAAACAAAATATCTCGAGAACGGTAATAGCTAGAGACTTGAAATTTGGTATGTAGCTGTCAAATGTGACAAGGATGCGACACGAAACTTTTGGTTAAGACCGGTGCAACGGTTGGCGGAATTTTACCGCTTTTTGGCGGTTTTCGGTGTAATTTAACAATATCTCGGGAACGGTATAAGCTAGAGACTTGAAATTTGGTATGTAGTTCACAAGTGTGATAAGGATGCAACACAAAACGTATGGTTGAGATGGTTGCTGCGCTTGGCAGTATTTTGACCGCTTTTGGACAGATTTCGACCGTTTTTTGGCGTTTTCAGCTATAACGACAAAACGGTTAGAGATATTGTAAAACTTAGGGTAAAAGAACACTCAAATAAGCATCATTCAATAGGATAAGGAAAGTCGTGTGATGTTCACACCAGATTTTTTCACAATCTAGGTATGTATCTAGGTATGGTGCCCTTTTCTATTCATTTTAAATATCACACAATCTACTATATGACTTCATTCCACCTAATATATTCTACAACAATTTGTACGTATGTATAGAATGTATACCTATGTACATTCTCTACGTTTTTCCCTACCCATTTCATCACTTGACACATTTACTGCTTTACGCCACTTAACATTTGAATACAAAGGAAGATATAGAGGGAAATGAGTTACGATTTTTATCACTCTTATCAATTCAAATTCACAGGCGACATATATAGGTACATTTACTACAGACAATTAAAATATTTCAGGAGGGAACATTTGATGCATCGTGTGAATTAGGTAATTTAATATGAGTTAGGTACCTACGATAAAATCTGCAGGCTTCAAAAGGCTTTTGGGTTTTGTAGGAGTGCGTGAGAAAAACAATGCTATGAATATTCTATGAATATCAAAATTTATTATTTAGGTAGGAATGTATATCCAAAATCCATTTAGTTTCCCATACCTATAACATACCTACATACTCGTACTATGTCTTATTTGAGATTTGTGTTTCAAAAGTGTGCAAATTCAGCCTGTTGTTCCTCATCAAATACAATATGTAGGTACCTACGTAGATATGTACATATGTGAGATTTGTGTTTCAAAAGTGTGCAAATTCAGCCTGTTGTTCCTCATCAAATACAATATGTAGGTACCTACGTAGATATGTACTTTTAATATCACTTCCCTGATTTTCAAGCATATAAAATATCTACTTGCAATATCTTCATTTGAAAATAGAAATACATCTTCAACTTTTATAAATATCTCTCCATAACCTTTTCTCTATCTTTTTCTCCCTCTTTCTCTACAATTCCTACCTTTAGATGTTTATACCAACCCTCACCATCTCTCTCACACTCTTTCTCCATTCTTTCTTTCTCTTGTTTTCCTTCCTGGTTCTCATGACTCTTTCTCTCTCTTCAGTTTCCTTTACATCCTGGAGAACAAAGGCTCCAACGTTTGGAAATCACATTGGGAAAAGAAAGAGAGAGAGGAAGAGGAATAAAGGAGTTGTGTGTGAGAGAAAGAAATGAAGAGGGGGAGAGAGAGTAAGAGAGAGGGATAGGGGGAGGGTTTAAGAGAGAGAGGGAGAGAGAGAAAGGGAAAGAGAGAGAGAGAGA
>NW_007377830.1:0-3239 GCF_000475195.1 Diaphorina citri | reverse complement strand
AATAGTTTCAACATCTCAGACGAACTCGCAGATTTTTTCAGGTAGATGAAGGGACAGTAGATATCAAAAAGACGTTCTCAATCTAGGAATAGTCAAGTCAAACTAGATAGGTAATGTATGTATTCTGTATAGGTAGGTAGGTAACCATCGCATCGTAAAGAATATGCTGAACCATATAACATGGAAAATAAAATCTACACGGGAAGGTATTCTAACAACAGTGTCAAAGTTGAAATGAATAAAGAACAAACTTTTTTAAATGAAAATTTTCTAGGGGGAAAAACTCTTTTATACGCTGAAATATAACGGTCTTGTGTTGTGTTCAACCCTTTGGCCCATTGAACTGTCTTACAGAGCTATCCTGAAATAGTAACTTCTCTGTAAGCAGTTGAAATTACTCATAGGGTAGGTTGGGACAAAAGTACGCAGTTGGTTAACGGTACGCAACTCGCCGAAAAAAAATGCGTACCTTTACCCCACCCTATACAATACTTGCAAAAGATCTACTTATCTTACATAGATTATTAAGATCATTGATCATACTACAGCTCGTTTTATCGAGATAAATCTACATTTTCCCAATAGTTTCAACATCTCAGACGAACTCGCAGATTTTTTCAGGTAGATGAAGGGACAGTAGATATCAAAAAGACGTTCTCAATCTAGGAATAGTCAAGTCAAACTAGATAGGTAATGTATGTATTCTGTATAGGTAGGTAGGTAACCATCGCATCGTAAAGCTGCAGTCGTGTCCATTCTATCCGCAGGTATAGGAAAGCCATGTCTGAAGGGGCTAAAGGTACATGGGCCTAGAACTAGAACTAGTGACAGGACCTAGTTACAGGCCTTTTTTCAGTGAATTATACCTACAGCTCGTTTTATCGAGATAAATCTACATTTTCCCAATAGTTTCAACATCTCAGACGAACTCGTAGATTTTTTCAGGTAGATGAAGGGACAGTATCAAAAAGAGCGTTCTCAATCTAGGAATAGTTAAGTCAAACTAGATAGGTAATGTATATGTATTCTGTATAGGTAGGTAGGTAACCATCGCATCGTAAAGAATATGCTGAACCATATAACATGGAAAATAAAATCTACACGGGAAGGTATTCTAACAACAGTGTCAAAGTTGAAATGAATAAAGAACAAACTTTTTTAAATGAAAATTTTCTAGGGGGAAAAACTCTTTTATACGCTGAAATATAACGGTCTTGTGTTGTGTTCAACCCTTTGGCCCATTGAACTGTCTTACAGAGCTATCCTGAAATAGTAACTTCTCTGTAAGCAGTTGAAATTACTCATAGGGTAGGTTGGGACAAAAGTACGCAGTTGGTTAACGGTACGCAACTCGCCGAAAAAAAAGTGCGTACCTTTACCCCACCCTATACAATACTTGCAAAAGATCTACTTATCTTACATAGATTATTAAGATCATTGATCATATACCTTTACCCCACCCTATAGAATACTTGCAAAAGATCTACTTATGTATCTTACATAGATTATTAAGATCATTGATCATAGACTACACTTCTATTCCAAATTATAACCAATCGGGATCCCTGCATCATCTGACTACAACTGTGTCACGTATATAACTTACGTTCTTCATCTTAATATCAGGAATGACATACATTTTTTTATGGTGTTAATCTCAAGTTTCGTGCTCCTCAGGGTTATCAGCAAAACTTTTAGCCGCCATAGTTCGTGTTATTGTTTTGATCATAGACTACACTTCTATTCCAAATTATAACCAATCGGGATCCCTGCATCATCTGACTACAACAACTGTGTCACGTATATAACTTACGTTCTTCATCTTAATATCAGGAATGACATACCTACATTTTTTTATGGTGTTAATCTCAAGTTTCGTGCTCCTCAGGGTTATCAGCAAAACTTTTAGCCGCCATAGTTCGTGTTATTGTTTGGCGAATTTTCATTCGTCTCTGGGGAAAGACCGGTTCATTGTTTTTTTCGGTTTCCTTATTGTTGGGCTTCCTCCTCCCATATTCTTACATCCTTTTCGACTGTGTTAATATTAATAATTGAAACCCCACCAAAGCCTTTGTCATAAAAAGAGAGCTTGTTTTTATATTTTTACTTCTGAATATGGCGCGTGAAACTTTTCGCTAATCTTTGGGGATTCCATTGCATTTTGTAGTATTCTTACATCCTTTTCGACTGTGTTAATATTAATAATTGAAACCCCACCAAAGCCTTTGTCATAAAAAAGAGAGCTTGTTTTTATATTTTTACTTCTGAATATGGCGCGTGAAACTTTTCGCTAATCTTTGGGGATTCCATTGTAGTTTGTACTTTTATTTCTTGGTAATTAAACAACTTACCTATCCACCTATCCCTCTGACGCGACGAGAGAGTAAGAGAGAGCACGTGGTTTCCAGCTTTTATTGTTATATTCTCTTTTTATGACAACAAGAAAGAAAGTAGTGATATGGTTACTTTTACTAAGGAAACTTCTGGGAGTGAGTAGCTTTTCTATCTCCCTATAACTTATAACTCCGTACAAAATACTTGTACGTCCAAATCCAGAGTGATTCCAAAAGTGCTGCTGATATTGTATAATTGTAGATAATTTCATTATATTGTGTTATAAACTAATTAGCTTTTAATGTAGTCCACATACCCTATCTTTCTTTACATGCCATTCATTCATCCTCCTAATATATATTTTCTTTAGATTCTCTCTTCAAAGGAGAAAAAAAAAGAAAGGAAAGAAAGAATGGAAACTTCTTTTGATCAATTTTTACAGCGCCGGTACTAACGCATGACAGGAATAATTTTAACATTCACACAAATGCTTGTCTCCTTCTCTTTTGTACAGCTTTTGGCTCTTGCTTTGGACGTAGGTAGTGAGGTAGCTTTCCTTTGTTCTGCATTAGCTACTAAGGTATTATGTATCAGACCCCCGTGACTCGAGGCCATGGGATATTATTATATTGTGGAAAATCAAAGTGATTTTTTCTGGAACGGGGGATGGCACAAAAGAACATTGACCGTATGAATGCAAAATATAATACTAATGCACTTTAAGTTCAGACGAAAGATTTTTCTGAATGATTGACGAGCAAGGGCTTTGAATGATGCGGTCAAGGTCGAAAAGGTTTTGCAAGAGAAATAAGCAAAAGAGAAATATGGATGCCAGCCTAGTTAGCTTAGTTGGTAGTGCGTCTGCCTTGTAAGCGCTAGGCCGCGGGTTCGATTCCCGCCCGGGG
>NW_007377829.1:203482-211604 GCF_000475195.1 Diaphorina citri | reverse complement strand
CCACGCTAATGACCCTCTCAGGTTCACAAGAATGTAAAATTACCTCACTATGAACACAATACGATGGCCCTAATGATTTTGGAAACAGTCTTGTCAGGGGCGTTTATGGGGGGATTCAATCGACCCCATCTGATCTGATTAGCAATTTTTCCAAAAAGTAAACTACTATGAGTATGAGTACCCAAGTAATTTAGCTAAAGCTGCTAAAGTTACGTCGCGTCACTCGCGTCGTAGATTCGTACAAGCTTAACCCGTCCTTTAGGGTTGTTTGCATCTACACCTAAGCCTAGGAGTGGGCTTTTTGTGTACCTACGAATAATTTAGGTAGTATTTATCTATTTATAATTTGCATTGAAAAAAAAAAAAATGTTGAGTTAGCCCGGGTCCACTTAAGCTGTTTACGGCCCTGTTATTTGAATAGAATAGAATATTGTCCAGGGTATCAGGTAGCCCAATATCATTAGGTAACTTACTAGAATAAAATACTCTGGGTAGACATACACTGATAGTTACATAGACTGGTAATGGTAACACTAGGATTAAGTTCAATACCTACAACCCAAGACCCAAGACCTTCACATTTGAAAAATGAACCATTTGAACCATTTTCTCCCAGAATCCTAGATGATACCTGGTTTTTATCAGACTTGGTAACTGGTATCTTGGTAATGGGATATGGAATGACTCTCCTCATAAATCTGGTACAAAAGGGTTCACTACTCAGAGCACTAGACTTGTTAAATTGTCCAATATCTTCAAAATGCCCTTCCTCCTCCTGCTCTGAATCCTGGCAACTCACCGAAATTCAGAGGTTTAATAGTTAAGAGGAAAAGCCCTTATCACGCGATTACGCTGATAGTGACCCATTCGGATACCAACCACCCTCAACGTTTCTTCTTCAGTGATCCACATATGTACTTCCAAACTGGTGCCGCCCCGCCTCGGAGTTGGCTCAAAGTTAGGAGGGAGATGGACTTTTGAGTAACCAAAGTATAAACTACACAGATGACTCGATAGTAAAATATGGAATAGGTGAGTCTTCTCATACACCTAAAACAAATATCATCCACTGACTCCCACTAGACTGATTGATTGTCCACTCAATGTAAAACAAAATAAAGTCGACTAACTAAAGATCAAATTTATTGCGTACATGTCGGTGTGAATACGAAGTTACCAATTTCATTGTTAAGTCTCGTCCTAATTGTTCCTGCAAAGTATTTCCTAGTTCCAAACCAAGTTGCTAGTCAGGAAATGAGCCTCTTATAGTTCGATAGGTACACAAATACTTGTTCCTTGAATCTCTAGTTGAATACTTGTTCCTATTTCGAATCTAGACACCTCTTTCGAGTTTCTGGTTTTCTCCTGGTAGCAATCGAGTGGTCTTCGGGTGGTATACCTTGAAATTCGATGTTTCCAGTTTCTAGTCTTGTATTAGGTATGTCTTTGGACAGGCTCCAGACTTTGCCAAACAATCAAGTCCAGTTTCGGATGTTGTAGACTTGCAGATTTATGTGCGTTTATTGCCTCTAAAAGTTTGACGTCACCGAGTACCATTTCCTTACTTTTGAATTCAAGTTGTTCAGGAACTTGAAGGTGTTCTGTGAAGTTCAGAAGAAACTGGCATCCTGTTTTCTGTTTTTTCTTGACATCAGAGGTGTCTAGTGTTTGGTCACGAGGGTATGGTGCTACCGTGATATGATATTTGCAACCCGCTCGGTGAGTGAGCCAGCAAATGTTCTGCTCCATTCACAAATTGGCAAGATCCTAGTTCATCTAGCCATCAATCTTGATCTTATTGAAATTGACTTGCAGATTTTATCTACCTAATTGAAATTTCCTAATTCGATATACCTAACTTATTCTTACCTACTTCCTACTTGCTTAGCTACATTTTGGCTGGATTACAAAAGCTCAGTAGGCAATCCAGCTACTGGTCTAGTGTAAAATTGTGAACACAATGTCCAGTAACATTGCAAGCCAGTCAGTTAGTTGGTCACAATCAATTGAACTTACCTTTAGCTGTACAGAAATTACATTTTGCCCAAATGGACCGGAATATTACAGGACGCGAGTGATAATTATACGAAGGCATCACTAGCTGGACTGTCTACTGGCCTCGTATAATCGAGAATTTTAGGAATCAGAATTGGATGGTTGAGCCTTGTTTATACTTCGCCTATTGCCTATAGTACATATTGACCTTCCACTCAAAAGTTTAGCCAGTGAGTAGCGAATGCTTCTAAAAAGCTATAGGCCCTCAGATTTCATAGGTTTGGAGGGACTATGTAATACTATGTATGTGACTGATCACATGTTGTGAGCAAGTCTATTATTAAATAACACGTATCCGGTTTCTTGTCATACCAGTCGTTAGATCCAAGTTCATGGCTCAAGAGTATCATGAGATACCCTGAGAGAGTCCCCTGCAAACTGGTTGTTATGCCATTGGGAGGAATTGGGACAATGGTGTCCAATATCATTCGGTGTACTATGACCGATGATATTACTAGTGCGATGAACTGGGGGAGAAATTGGACCCCAATGTCACCCAGGATTTACTCGTGGTGCATTACGCAATGAGTTCCCACCGGATAGGAGGTCCCGGGTTCAAATCCCCCCAGAGTTTTTTGGCGCTGGTGCTTGGAATGTTGGGTGCATTCTGCCTCGAAGCCAAGTGAGTAGCGCCCCTGTGGCAGTGTAAAAAGGTTCCTTTCCGCCATTAGGTGTTGGCAATTGAAACGCTTGGACGAATATAAAGGCACTAAAGAGTCTTTTTACAACAGCAATATGCTATCGTTATCACTGTAGTCAAATCTCTAAACAATTTAGAGGCTAAAATTAAATCCACTTCGCTGAGATTGAATCCACAGCCTCCTGTTAAGACCAAGTGGCGGCCCTGTGGCAGTGTAAAAAGGTTCCTTTCCGCCATTAGGTGTTGGCAATTGAAACGCTTGGACGAATATAAAGGCACTAAAGAGTCCTTTTACAACAGCAATATGCTATCGTTGTCACTGTAGTCAAATCTCTAAACAATTTAGAGGCTAAAATTAAGTCCACTCCACTGAGATTGAACCCACAGCCTCCTGTTTACCAGGCGAGAGACCACTAAACTATCGAGGCAGGTAAGGGAATTTCTTTTTTTCTTCGTCAAAGTAGTTAGTAAGTCAGTAGGTGCGTGCGACCTCTGCTTTGCTCATATGAAGTTGAACAAACCCACCTAATATTTTCATCAGCCTATCAGCCGAGGATATTACTGAAGTTGGACTATTAGTCATAGTTCATCCAGGCCTATAATAAGAGACCATCGTATTGCAATAGGCCAATGTGTATGATTATGCAATGACGAAATACTTGCAGTCCGAACAGAGCTATGAATAGAACTATCTATGATATTTATGTCATTATGTCCATATCCCTAGGAATTAGGCTAGAAGGTATTCATTAGTCATGAGTAGTAATTTATTATTTTATTGGCTCGTATGATGGGGAATTAAAGTTGAAAATTGCATTTCACCAACCTCCGTTAAGACATTTCTTCGATCAATTCACCCTAAAGAAGAAGAAAAAAAAACTCGTTTTTGATTATTCTTTTAACGGATTTTCAAATATTGTGCACGTTTGGTTACGTTTAGTTGAAATCTAAGACACAACATTTTCCATAGATATAGTTAATTTTCGAGCCATATAGTAGATGGTAATATTATAAAATAAATTGAAGTGTAAAGCTATTTTCAAAAAACGCAAAAACGTTTTGAAAAACGTCAATTTCGAATTGACCCAGAAAAACGGTCATTATATTCGGATTCAGCTATCTTGAAAAGACTAAAAGACTAGTGTAATAGCAAGATAAATGTATCTATTTTATGTTCTAGTTCAATTGGATATTATAAAGTGCAGAAAATGTGGCGAAGAGGTTACACAAACAAGATTGGAGTCATATTTGAGCGCTCTGGAATTCATTGAAGCTCAATTAGACAGAATGAAACACACATCATGTATCCTTTAGTAACCATTTAGAGTAGCGATTCTGAACGGGGGCGATTTCCGATTTCTGGGGGCGAAAAGAGAACTGGTCAAGACCGAACAACATTAGAAGTGGGTTTTGAATCCATCCACAGCGGACAATCCTTGGTCCCTGAATCTATTCAAAAATCATTGATGGACATCAAGTATGATGTTGAAAAGAAGCTCTGTTCAATTCGTATGAGTATGAAAAGTTCTGGCCTCAAGGAAAAGAAACTTGTCGAGACCTATGGAATAAGGCCAAGTGGTTATTACTTGCCTTTCCAACAACATACCTGTTTGAGAAGGGCTTCAGTGCAGTGACACATTTCTATATATATGTACAGGGTGGTTCGTGATTTGCGAACCACGCTTATATCTCAGAAACGGCTGGGAATTAAGGAATGAAATAAAAGGCATCGTGTAGATGAAATTTTGATGATTAAAATGGCTTTTTTTAAATTTGCAATTTTTTTTGCAAAATGGCCCATTTTTTGCCAAATATAGGTCACTCTTATGGGAACCCCTATTTTTTATTTAATTTTTGGAATCAGCATAAAATTTTAATTGAAAAATTTTTCACTCGAAAAAATTTGCTCTACAAAAATTTGCACAAATCGCGATTTTGTGTGCGTCAGTGACCCCAGATTTGATGAACAACGCAGTTGGTCCTGAGTTAGAGCGAACAATGCGTTACTGTGTACAAAGAAATGGATCTCATTTTGAACAGCTTTTATAAATTTGTTTGTTGTTGTTGATTGTTGTTGAAATAGTTAAGTGAATAATACAAAAACTAAAGAAATAATTAAGAAATTGTTTTTCTTTCTCACAGTGTACAGAATTTTTGTACATCAAATTTTTTCGAGTGAATACATTTTTTCAATTAAAATTTTATGCTGATTCCAATAATTAAATAAAAAATGGGGGTTTCCATAAGAGTGACCTATATTTGGCAAAAAATGGGCCGTTTTGCAAAAAAAATTGCAAATTTAAAAAATGCCATTTTAATCATCAAAATTTCATCTACATGATGCCGTTTATTTCATTCCTTAATTCCCAGCCGTTTCTGAGATATAAGCGTGGTTCGCAAATCACGAACCACCCTGTATAGTGTGCAAGTCACCCATCCATTTATTGGCCTTCCTTGGCGTAGCTTAACATAGGTAACGCTAAAACCGGTCTTAAATGATCGGCTGAAGTGTTATCTAAAACTTTCTCGCTTTGAGTTTATAGGTCGTCGCGACAAATTTCGAGATCAGAGCTCATTTGTGTGAGAAAATGTGAAAAAAATCCCCCAAAAACCAGTTTTTTTGGCTTTATGGTTTTCTGGACAAAATTTGCACCACCATTTTCGTGTTCCTGGTAAAAAGACCTTTAATTTGATATATAGGTCGACTAGGTTTGGATAAGTCCTTCTATGGGGACAGACAGACCGACCGACCGACCGACCGACCGAGCGAGCGAGTGACAGACACCGAAGCGAATACAATAGTCCGTCCCTTATACCTTTTTATTACTATTGTAATAATAAAGGAAGGACGGACTAAAAACGGGGGGAAATACAGAAACTTGGTGGGGAGTTGATATTGGGTTACAATTACAACCTGTTCATGTTCAGGTTCACACTGCACGAATTTTTTTCCGTCCAATTTTTTCTCCGTCCAAAATTACCATTTTTCCGAATTTTTAGCCCGTCCTTCCTTTAATATTACGATAGTAATAAAAAAAAAAGGTATAAGGTACGGGCTATTGTATTCGCTTCGGTGTCGTCTGTCTGTCGGTCTGTCTGTCCCCATAGAAGGACTTATCCAAACCTGGTCGACTTATATATCAAATTAAAGGTCTTTTTCAGAGGAACACGAAAGTGGTGGTGCAAATTTTGTCAAGAGAACCATAAAGCCTAAAAACATTTTCTCACACAAAAAGGGCTCTGATCTTGAAATTTGTCGCGACGACCTAATATGAACTCAAAGCGAGAAAGTTTTAGATAACACTTCAGTCGATAATTTCAGACCGGTTTTAGCGTCAGCGTCATCTATGTTAAGCTACGCCGAGCAAGGCCAATAAATGGATGGGTGACTTAAATATTAAAAAGGAATAAAGGGAGAACTAGTCTTGATTTTAAATCATTACATGAAAGTAAAATAAAAAAAAAATCAATTTAATAATAATAAACTGAATATTAAACAAATCAGGTAGGTACACAGGTACTGATTTTCTAAACACGATTGAATAAACTACGGGCTAAAAAATTCCCGGAGGGACGGGCCCAGCTTGTTCTTCGTAACGAAGAAAATTTCGTAATGGAAAAAAATCGTTTCGTGCAGTGTGAACGGTCCCTTCGTTAGGTAATAGAATCTACTAACTTCGGATAACAGAACTGAATAGATTGGTTTTTAGAAAAATGCCAATTTAATATAGAGAGCTGTGACCCAAAGGGAGTGGGGAAATGACCTTGACAAGGTCGTTCAATGACCTTCAGTAGCAATTTTCTCAATGGATTTTTCTGACATTGATGAGCATTTGATCTAGATTCTAAAGGCCGGTGTAATCAATGTGATCATTTCAAGTTTTTTTTTTTTTTTACTTTCCTTATCCTATGGGAAGGAAAGTAATGTAATCGGGTCAAATTTTCGATGGTCAGTTTTTAGTGTCAAAACACGTTTCGAGGTCCCTAGAGCCTAAATCCAAAGTTTCAGCCATTGGTCCGTGTGTGTGTGTCTGTCTGTCTGTCTGTCTGTCGGTAAACAAAATATCTCGAGAACGGTAAGAGCTAGAGACTTGAAATTTGGTGTGTAGCTGTCAAATGTGACAAGGATGCGACACGAAACGTTTGGTTGAGATAGTTGCTGCGCTTGGCGGTATTTTGACGAACAGATTTCGTCACACGCCGTCTCCTCCCTCGCCCCCCCCCATTTTATCATTGGAGGAGTGGTATGAATTTGGGACGGGAGACTTTCATTTCATGAACACGCATTATTTATTTTATTGGAGGTAAAAACAACACAACTATACTGTCTTGCTGTCTTCCTAAGTGACGGGTGTACCCTATCATTATACTGTCATGTCCAATCATACCTAGACCTACCCTTCTCCATTGTAGTACTGTAAAATGTCATGTTCAGTCATATCTAACATTCTCCATTATATACACAGTAAAAGTAAACACAAAGTGGAGTGCATTAAGGAAAAAATTGTACCCACGTTGAATTTTAGGAATAGGTATAGCTTTATTTCAGGAAAGCCGTGGCGTAGCGTGTATGTATGGCGTGTATGGCGGCCATACAACTCAAAAGTTCACTCTAGTCACTAGAGTCTAGTGCCACTGTAGGAAAGGTTATACAGTTAGCCCAGTGGTCGCTTGCTTGCCATCTCAAGGTACCGGGTTTGATGTCCACTATAAAGTATAAACCAACATTTGTATTCGTTTTTCTTGCCCATCTGATGAGGGACATACTACCGGGCATGCTACGACACAGACCACACGAGTCTAATGTAGGTATCAGTTGTTTCATTGCTACGGACTAAACACGAAGGTAAAATACTCACCTTTGTTTTTTTTCGAGAATGAACCTTGTCCCTTCAGGATAAAATCAGGGCCGGATTACCCATAAGGCAGAATGGCACGGGCCCCGCGCTTTTGGGGGCCCCGCGCTTTGAGGACTTACACTAGATATTATGGGTTTTTATTAAAAAAAAAAAAAAATCGCCTGCGGCGCTGAAAAATTTACTTTTGGTGAGACTGGATTTCTCAAGATTGTGGACCAAAATTTTCAAAAATTTCGCCTGCGGCGCTCTAATTTATTTTGCTCACTTTAGCGTTCAGCTAAAATTAGGATAAGAAAATATCTAGCAAAATTTTCAAAAATTTCGCCTGCGGCACTCTATTTTATTTTGCTCACTTTAGCGTTCAGCGAAAATTAGGATAAGAAAATATCTACGAATTAGGTACGTCAAAAATTAACTTGTGACAAAGCATGAGGCACATATCTACCTACTTTGTGAAAAATTTCGCCTGCGGCGCTGAAAATTTCAAGTTCGATCAGCCCAAACTGGGGGCCCCGCGCCTTTGAAACTGCCCCGGCCCCCGCGGGGGGCTAATCCGGCCCTGTTTATG
>NW_007377829.1:196624-203030 GCF_000475195.1 Diaphorina citri | reverse complement strand
CCCCTTTTTTTTTTTTTTTTTTTTTTCCCGAGATGTCAATGAAACGTAAAAAAATCATTCATACCGTAATCAACACAGGTACTGATTCTGTAGTAGGTAGGTACCTATATCTAACCTACTTTTGATGAGTTTCACAATGTCAAGGTTCTGGGTTCGAGGTCCGCAAATGTATTGTTTCGACATGTTGACATTTGTTGACTGTTAATTGAGGACAGGGATATTTGTTTTCAAGATGATCTACAAACTACAAATAATGCTCCATGCTTATCTCATATGTAGATTTACAGACCTAAGGCAGGCCACACACTATCAGGTAGACCTGACATGTACGGCTGAAAAGGTCCAACTATCAGGTCTACCTGATAGTGAGTGGCTAGCCTAAAACCTATATTTCTTTCTTCTTAAATCGGACGTACCTACCGTTCAAGATTTATTCCGAAAGAGACAATCCGATTTACCTGATGCGAAAATCGTCAATTCTTCATAAATTGCCGAGAAACTTCGTTCATTCCATAGCCATAGAGCATAGACCATAGACCTAATTATTATTATTTATGTATTGTCTAATTACCTACCTATCTACTCGTACCTACATAGATTATTACTATTGATTACTGATTAAGTGATTACGTCTGCATGTAACGGGTACATACTTACATAATTATGTTATGTTAATTGAGTAGAGACTAGAGATACATATACTTACAGGCAAGTCTACTGTCTATCTAGCTACTAGGTACAGCATGAAATCATGTACAATTATGCTAATCTGGTCAGCTCGTTAGAGAGTGATTTTCATTCAAAATTACTTAGTAGGTATTGTACTATGTAGGTATTGTACTAGTTATACTTAGTAGGTATTGTACTATGTTACTTACTATATCTACCTAGGGCGAGTAGGGTTATAGTAGGTAGGTATTGTTTATTGTACCTACTCTGTTTCTTACTATGTATAACTAGTGAGAGTAGGTATTGTTTATTGTACTATGTTTCTTACTACATATGTATAACTAGTGAGAGTAGGTATTGTTTATTGTACTTTGTTTCTTACTATGTATACCTAGTGAGAGTAGGTATTGTTTATTGTACTCTATTTCTTACTATGTATAACTATTGAGAGTAGGTATTGTTTATTGTACTATGTTTCTTACTATGTATAACTAGTGAGAGTAGGTATTGTTTATTGTACTATGTTTCTTACTATGCATAACTAGTGAGAGTAGGTATTGTTTATTGTACTATGCTTCTTACTATGTATAACTAGTGAGAGTAGGTATTGTTTATTGTACTATGTTTCTTACTATGTATAACTAGTGAGAGTAGTTATTGTTTATTGTACTATGTTTCTTACTATGTATAACTAGTGAGAGTAGGTATTGTTTATTGTACTATGTTTCTTACTATGTATAACTAGTGAGAGTAGGTATTGTTTATTGTACTATGTTTCTTACTATGTATAACTAGTGAGAGTAGGTATTGTTTATTGTACTATGTTTCTTACTATGTATAACTAGTGAGAGTAGGTATTGTTTATTGTACTATGTTTCTTACTATGTATAACTAGTGAGAGTAGGTATTGTTTATTGTACTATGTTTCTTACTATGTATAACTAGTGAGAGTAGGTATTGTTTATTGTACTATGTTTCTTACTATGTATAACTAGTGAGAGTAGGTATTGTTTATTGTACTATGTTTCTTACTATGTATAACTAGTGAGAGTAGGTATTGTTTATTGTACTATGTTTCTTACTATGTATAACTAGTGAGAGTAGGTATTGTTTATTGTACTATGTTTCTTACTATGTATAACTAGTGAGAGTAGGTATTGTTTATTGTACTATGTTTCTTACTATGTATAACTAGTGAGAGTAGGTATTGTTTATTGTACTATGTTTCTTACTATGTATAACTAGTGAGAGTAGGTATTGTTTATTGTACTATGTTTCTTACTATGTATAACTAGTGAGAGTAGGTATTGTTTATTGTACTATGTTTCTTACTATGTATAACTAGTGAGAGTAGGTATTGTTTATTGTACTATGTTTCTTACTATGTATAACTAGTGAGAGTAGGTATTGTTTATTGTACTATGTTTCTTACTATGTATAACTAGTGAGAGTAGGTATTGTGGTACTGAATCATAGCAAAACTATAAAATAGCAGCTATCGGTTTAACACAAACACACAAACATCATTTAAAGTGGGTATAAAAAAAAGGACTGAACGACTGATGAAACTCATTTTAAACAGGGAATGTTATTCCGCGTTGCACTCACATGGAGGAACTGAAGCTAGTCCTGGAGGAGAAGTTCATGATTCGGAGACTCAAAACGGACGTGTTATCCCAACTACCACCTTCATCTTAAAAAATTTTCAAAAAAAAAAAAAAAAAAAAAAAAAAAACATGCGTAGGTACCAATTTATAGACTTTTTTTATACCTACCTACCTCGGAATACGTTACCTCTAATAGGTAATAGGGTAGGTAAAGGTAATAGATAATATAGGTATCAACGATATTTGATTTAAAAGTAGGGAATGATGAAATCATAGGTTTATAGCTACGGGTTTAAGCCAAGTTCAATAACAGCTTTTTTTGTTCGACTTTTTTTTCTGCTAAATTAGGTAGACTTGTAGGAATTGCAAATGATTTAGGTTCACCAGATATTTTACATACCTGCTTGGCCTATGTAAATAGAGATACCTATACATAATATTTACATTTTTACATAGATATTTACATATATGATTTATAGGAATTGGGACTAGTCCATATATTTACATAGTTATGTAAAATTACATTGTATTAAATAATAATTTATGTATTTAAGCTGCTAGAGCTAGATGCTTTAACTTACGGTTTATGTTAACAAAACCATTTGTACCCTATAGGTACATATACCTAGCTACTACCTGCCTTTAATAGCTATATTGAGGTAATAGGTAGCCAATACCCATACGACATACAAATATTACGACAAGATATACCTTTACCCATCTCTCTCTCTCTCTCTCTCTCTCTCTCTCTCCTGGTATTTTGTATTTATTACACACAAGTACTTGTAAACTTCAAGGGAGGGTTAAGTATGGTGCCAGGTAGGCGGTACCTATTTGTACCCACCCCCCTCCTCTCGACACACCTTCTCCCCCCAACGTCCTGCCACACACCCCCCATATCTCATGGGGTGGGTAAAAACATTCAAATATCTCCGCCCCTTATACCTTCTTCAAGACCACAAATCTCTTCCTGCCCACTTGTTGTTCCACTTCCTCTCCCTCTCTTCTTTCCTCCTCCTCTCCTCCTCCTTCTCCTCTCCTCCTCCTCCTACTCTCCACACACGCCGGTCTCCTCCCCCCCCCCCATTTTACGATGGGAGTGAGTGGTATGAATTTGGCAGGGAGACGTTTATATTTTATCTTTATATTTTTTTTTTTTTGTTTATTGGAGGTACAAACAACACAACCCTATACGTCTTGCTGTCTCCTATTATGGGTTACCCTATCATTATATTGTCATGTTCAATCAGTCAATCATACCTACCCTTCGTCCCATATAGTACTAGTAAAAGTCAAGAGTTCAGTCAATATCTAACAGTTTCTCCTAGTATTATACACCAGTAAAGTAAACACAAAGTGGAGTATCATAAGGAAAAAATTGTACCCACGTTGAATTTACAATAGCTTTATTTCAGAACAGAAAGACTCGGAACTTGGCCTAAGCGCACTAGTCGCTCGATATCACAGTAGGCCAGGTCGGCTTGTCGTCGTAATTGCCATCCCAACACGGCTACCGGGTTGATGTCACTATAAAGTATACAACCAGCATTTGTAATTCGTTTTCTTTGTCATTCATATGGGGAATATTACCCGGCAGCTACGACACAGACCACCACGGTCTAATGTAGTACAGTTTTTCATGCTACGAGCTAAACCCGGCGATAAAATACTCTCTTTTTTTTTTTTTTTCTCTCTCTCTCTCTCTCTCTTTTTTCGAGAACGAACCTTGTCCCTTCAGGATAAAATCCGCCCCGGGTGGGAATCGAACCCGTGACCTAGCGCTTACAAGGCAGACGCGCTACCCTCCATGCTAACTAGGTTGGCTATCTCTGAGATTAACCGTGATCAACCCGTTACCATGACAACGGAAGTAAACATCAACACACACAAGCTTGAGCTTTCCATTCACGCCTATTCCTCGTGTTACAAATTACGACCGTGGCAGAAAGAGGAAGAAGAGGGAGAAGAAGAAGATGGGAAAAGGAGAAGGGAGAAAGGCCTTGGAAGAAGAAGGTAAACAAAGTAGAAAAAGAAGAAGGTGAAGAAAAGGAGGAAGAAGAAGGTGAAGAAGAAATAACGTGCAAACAAAAGTCGAAGAAAAAGAGGAAGAGGGAAGGATGAAGAAGAAGAAGAAAAGCGCCTCATTTTAGCGTGTCTAAAATGTCGTTTACTAAACTCAGGTCAGTAGAAACTTGGCCTTTGTACCGTCAGCATAACTTGATAATAGAAAGCAATAACGTCCCAAGTGCAAACAAGTGCTTTTTCCGTGTGTTCCTCTTTTATGGTACGTATTCGTACAAGTAGTGCTTTTGGGACGTTTTCTTTGGGACGTAGGTAGGTATTATTATACGAGTAAGTACTGTTTTTGGGACGTAGGTATTATTATACGAGTAAGTAATGTTTTTGGGACGTAGGTATTTTTATACGAGTAAGTACTGTTTTTGGGACGTAGGTATTATTATACGAGTAAGTACTGTTTTTGGGACGTAGGTATTACTATACGAGTAAGTACTGTTTTTGGGACGTAGGTATTATTATACGAGTAAGTAATGTTTTTGGGACGTAGGTATTATTATACGAGTAAGTAATGTTTTTGGGACGTAGGTATTTTTATACGAGTAAGTACTGTTTTTGGGACGTAGGTATTATTATACGAGTAAGTATTGTTTTTGGGACGTAGGTATTACTATACGAGTAAGTACTGTTTTTGGGACGTAGGTATTACTATACGAGTAAGTACTGTTTTTGGGACGTAGGTATTACTATACGAGTAAGTACTGTTTTTGGGACGTAGGTATTACTATACGAGTAAGTACTGTTTTTGGGACGTAGGTATTACTATACGAGTAAGTACTGTTTTTGGGACGTAGGTATTACTATACGAGTAAGTACTGTTTTTGGGACGTAGGTATTACTATACGAGTAAGTACTGTTTTTGGGACGTAGGTATTACTATACGAGTAAGTACTGTTTTTGGGACGTAGGTATTACTATACGAGTAAGTACTGTTTTTGGGACGTAGGTATTACTATACGAGTAAGTACTGTTTTTGGGACGTAGGTATTACTATACGAGTAAGTACTGTTTTTGGGACGTAGGTATTACTATACGAGTAAGTACTGTTTTTGGGACGTAGGTATTACTATACGAGTAAGTACTGTTTTTGGGACGTAGGTATTACTATACGAGTAAGTACTGTTTTTGGGACGTAGGTATTACTATACGAGTAAGTACTGTTTTTGGGACGTAGGTATTACTATACGAGTAAGTACTGTTTTTGGGTACGAGCTAAACCCGGCGATAAAATACTCTCTTTTTTTTTTTTTTTCTCTCTCTCTCTCTCTCTCTTTTTTCGAGAACGAACCTTGTCCCTTCAGGATAAAATCCGCCCCGGGTGGGAATCGAACCCGTGACCTAGCGCTTACAAGGCAGACGCGCTACCCTCCATGCTAACTAGGTTGGCTATCTCTGAGATTAACCGTGATCAACCCGTTACCATGACAACGGAAGTAAACATCAACACACACAAGCTTGAGCTTTCCATTCACGCCTATTCCTCGTGTTACAAATTACGACCGTGGCAGAAAGAGGAAGAAGAAGAAGAAGGACGAGGAAGAAGAAGAAGAGGGAGAAGAATGAAGAGGAAGAGGGGAAAGGAAAAAAAGCCTTGGAAGAAGAAGGGGAAAAGGAAAACTTAGATGAAGAAGAAAGAGGACGAAGAAGAAGAAGAAGAGGAAGAGGAGAAGGGAGAAAGGCCTTGGAAGAAGAAGGTAAGCAAAGTAGAAAAAGAAGAAGGTGAAGAAGAAATAACGTGCAAACAAAAGTCGAAGAAAAAGAGGAAGAGGGAAGGATGAAGAAGAAGAAGAAAAGCGCCTCATTTTAGCGTGTCTAAAATGTCGTTTACTAAACTCAGGTCAGTAGAAACTTGGCCTTTGTACCGTCAGCATAACTTGATAATAGAAAGCAATAACGTCCCAAGTGCAAACAAGTGCTTTTTCCGTGTGTTCCTCTTTTATGGTACGTATTCGTACAAGTAGTGCTTTTGGGACGTTTTCTTTGGGACGTAGGTAGGTATTATTATACGAGTAAGTACTGTTTTTGGGACGTAGGTATTATTATACGAGTAAGTA
>NW_007377829.1:153093-196022 GCF_000475195.1 Diaphorina citri | reverse complement strand
ATAAAAAAAAAAAAAGGAAAAATATTAAAAAAAAAAAAAAAAAAAAAAAAAAAATCAGTAGTTGACGTAAGTTAGTAGGGATCGTTATTTATTACAATAGAGCTCGAAAGGTTGTAGTTGTAGCCCAGTAATCATAATTGCATACCTACCTACTTTCCTTAAGACAGGGCACAACCAGACAGATAGGTAGTAACTTGGTATTGTGCCTGCCTACATTACATACTCAACTTGAATTCGTTCAGTACCTATGTGGAGTGCTCTTTTTAGGCCCTTGTGTTTATGTATTTAACTTATTTTCGTATTTTCCACACAGGCACTCAAGCACCGACATCTCCTATGGCTGACGAGGAAAAAGTTGGATACCGAGGAGGAGATTGGAGTTTCCAGTGAGAAAGTTCAGAGCCTGCAGAAACTTTATGAACATCAAGACGTCCTATTGAGTAAGTCAACCTTAAGCCAGCCGTTCCGAGAACGAATCCTATCGGCTTAGGATAAAATCCAGCCCGGGCGGGAATCGAACCCGACAAAGCGCTTACCAGGCAGACACGTTACCCTCCAAGTAAACTAGACTGGCAACTGGCAGTAAGGATTCGATTTGCGTCCGGAGAGACCTTTATCCCTAACAGATAAGGCTTCTCGAAACAGCTGGCTTTCTCCTATCCTGTCCTTCCCTCTTTGATTTCGGGACGATAAGACCATACAGTTACAGTTCCCTCTGTCAAACCTCTTAAAAAGGTTCTAATTTAAAGACAAGTCATGGAGAGTACCTATATCGCCCTCTCTATGTAACTTTACAAATATGCATAATAGATCAGTTGCGCTTACTTGGGTGATGTTTCAAAGTCATAGAGCAGGAAAAATGAGGACCAACGGAATTTTTCTTCTTCTTCGCTTACTTGGGTGATGTTTCAAAGTCATAGAGCAGGAAAAATGAGGACCAACGGAATTTTTCTTTTTCTTCTACGATTCTAGATCCCGAGATAAATCGATTTAAAAAATACCGGTAAATCGTGAACTTTGACGTCACGGCATACGCTCCCGTAGGAGATGACGTCACATCAAATGTCCCGAGCAAAGCTCCCTCGCAGGCAACACCTTGATGTGTTTGTGCGCATACGTTTCTGCGCATTTTTTTCTGCTCCTCCGCAAGCGTGCTTGCATACTGGCGCTACCTAGCGGACGAAAAAAACAACTGCCCAAAGTCTGACGTCACACATCTTTGAACTCTTTCATTAGAACGGAAAATAAAAATGGAATTTTCGACCTTTTACAGTTATTTTTCGGAGTTTTGACCTCAGATTTGGATTTTTCACAACTTTTTACATAGGAATCGACCCTTTATTTATAATTTTTACCCATTTGCAACTGCTCCATTTGTGACAAAATGACAGTGCCTCAATGGTCCCTTTCATCTTTGTCCTACCTTTCCTCCTGTTGATTGTAGTCTTTAGAAATGTCCTTTCTTGAACAAGAATATTACCTACCTACATCCTTGATGTTGAATAAAAAAGCGCGTTTCGTTTTTAAACCAATTCCGTCTGTTTTGTTTTCAGACGAGATCCTGGGATCTACAGTGTCGCCCTTGGAGCATGAACTGGACCGAATCCGTGGTGGGAAAGGAACTCGGGACTGAAGAGAAGATCGTACCACGGCTGGACCTAGACCCGTCCCGTGCGTTAAGTTCGGTACAATGGCTGAACTTATAAGTCCGGTACATTACAGGGTTAACTGTATGTCCTTCAACATTAGCTCTTCGACAGATCGTTCCGCTTGTACGTGATACGCAAAATTTCACTCGATTTTCGTAAATTTCAGGTCTAAACAAGTGAAATTTGCGCAAATGTACGTATATCGTACACACGCAAGCATCTGTCAAAAGATCAGGTTTGAAGATCATCAAGTTATGAGACTTAAGGTAGAAAACACACTATCACGTCACGTGAGGGCAATGTGGTGGGATGTGGGATCACCTTGATAATAAAATTATTCATGTTTTACTCGGAAAAAATAATACCTAAAAATTGAATGAAAACTCACAATGATGTTCGATGTAGTTCGAAGTGGTCTTAGTTTGTAATGGAAAGTAACATGTACAACAAGCCGAGGGGGGTGCTTTCTAAAGCACGAATTGAGAAAGAAATATGCCTTCTAAAGCACGAATCGAGAGAGAAATATGCCTTCTAAAGCACGAATTGAGAAAGAAATATGCTTTCTAAAGCACACGAAGTGGGAGTCATGAATTATGACGTCATCGCCTACGGGAGCGTATGCCGTGACGTCAAACTTCACGATTTACCGGTATTTTTTTATCGATCTATCTCGGTTCTAAAAGTCGTAAGAAAAGAAAAATTCCGTTGGTCCTCATTTTTCCTGCTCTATGACTTTGAAACATCACCCAAGTAAGCGCAACTGATCTATTATGAATATTATAATCCACTATTCATTTCAGAGGATTGGAAACAGCGGATGATTCAATCAAATCAGTCCTAGCCGAACTTCGAATCAGTAGAAATCCTAGCCTAGCTCTTGAACATGAGGAGTTTGTAGCCAACCTGGCTCGTAAGGTAAATCAAACTTTCTTGACTTGGCGGGGCGGAGCGCTACCGCGCTCCTTGATTATTTGGGATCCTGTGATCTTTTCAGGCCTTTAATGAGTGCAATTGTCAAATGGTGACTGATTTAAAAAGGTGATGCCCTTTAACTAAAAGCGATTCAATTAATCCCCATCCGTGGCACAAGCTCTGCTTATAAGGGTGATGGGTAGAACATGAGGAGTTTGTAGCCAACCTGGCTCGTAAGGTAAATTATTTGGGATCCTGTGGACTTTTCAGGCCTTTAATGAGTGCAATTGCCAAATGGTGACTGATTTAAAATGGTGATGCCCTTTAACTAAAAGCGATTCAATTAATCAGTAGTTGACGTAAGTTAGTAGGGATTGTTGTTTATTACAATAGAGCTCGAAAGGTTGTAGTCGTAGCACAGTTGAACATAATTGCATGCCTACTTTTCTTAAGACAGGGCACAACCAGACAGATAGGTAGTAACTTGGTATTGTGCCTGCCTACATTACATCATCATCATTGATTAACAGCCGAGGGGCTGGTTTGCAGCAGTACGCCATGATTCTCGATCTTCTGCTTTTCTCTTCAGGTCGTAGTATGTCGTCACGTTCATGTCTCTCATGATCTGGTTTATGTAGTCGAGGGGTGGCCTTCCAACTGTATTAGTGCCTTCTATCATCCCCTCTATTACTCTCGCAGTTAGAGTTCCGTACATTACATACTCAACTTGAATTAGTTCAGTACCTATCTGGAGTGCCCTTTTTAGGCCCTTGTGTTTATGTATTTAACTTATTTTCGTATTTTCCACAGGCACTCAAACACCGACATCTCCTATGGCTGACGAGGAAAAAGTTGGATACGGAGGAGGAGATTGGAGTTTCCAGTGAGAAAGTTCAGAGCCTTCAGAAACTTTATGAACATCAAGACGTCCTATTGAGTAAGTCAACCTTAAGCCAGCCGTTTCAAGAACGAATCCTATCGGCTTAGGATAAAATCCAGCCCGGGCGGGAATCGAACCCGACAAAGCGCTTACAAGGCAGACACGTTACCCTCCAAGTAAACTAGACTGGCCAGCTTAGTTAGCTTGGTTGGTAGTGCGTCTGCCTTTCTTCTTCTTCTTTTTCTTCTTCTTAACAGCTATGTAGGTAGGTAGGTAAGTGTATCAAACAAAATAAATATTGTTTTGTTTGATACCTAGGTACTTTGGATACAAAATTCCTAACTTTGTTTTCTCATGCGATTCTCTCAGACAAAGTTTCGTGTCAGACGGTAATTAGAATATTGTTACGTGAGCAGAAGTACTTACCCACTTAACAATAGGGAACAATATGTACTTAATAAGTAGGTAGTTATGTTGGATTAGGTTAGGGTTTTTTCCTTATCCTTTTTAAGTACCTTTATCCCTAACAGATAAGGCTTCTCGAAACATCTGGCTTTCTCATATCTTGTCCTTCCCTCTTTGATTTCGGGATAATACATCCATTATTACAGTTCCCTCGGCCCTCGGTCAAACCTCTCTAAAAAGGTTCTAATGGAGCAGTTGCAAATGGGTAAAAAATATGAATAAATGGTCGATTCCTATGTTAAAAGTTGGGAAAAATCCAACTCTGAGGTCAAAACTCCGAAAAATTATAAATAAATGGTCAATTCTTATGTAAAAAGTTGGGAAAAATCCAAATCCGAGGTCAAAACTCCGAAAAAATAACTGTAAAAGGTGGAAAAATTCAATTTTTATTTTCCCTTCTAATGAAAAAGTTCAAATATGTGTGACGTCAGACTTTACGCAGTTGTTTTTTTCGTCCGTTAGGTAGCGCCACTATGCAAGCGCGCTCGCGTAGGAGCAGAAAAAAAAAGAAGAAACATATGCGCACAAACACATTAATGCGTTGCCTGCAAGGGAGCTTTGCTCGGGACATTTGATGTGACGGCATCGCCTTCGGGAGCGTATGCCGTGACGTCAAAGTTCACGATTTACCGGCATTTTTTAAATCGATTTATCTCGGGATCTAGAAGTCGTAGAAGAAAAAGAAAAAATCCGTTGGTCCTCATTTTTCCTGCTCTACGACTTTGAAACATCACCCATGTAAGCGCAACTGATCTAGATTTAAAGACAAGTCATGAAGAGTACCTATATCACCCTCTCTATGTAACTTTACAAATATGTATAGGTAATTTGTGACAAAATGACAGTGCCTAAATGGTCCCTTTCATCTTTGTCCTACCTTTCCTCCTGTTGGATTGTAGTCTTTAGAAATGTCCTTTCTTGAACAAGAATTACCTACCTACATCCTTGATGTTGAATAAAAAAGAGTGTTTCGTTTTTAAATCAATTCCGTCTGTTTTGTTTTCAGACGAGATCCTTGGATCTACAGTGTCGCCCTTGGAGCATGAACTGGACCGAATCCGCAGCTACCGGGACACCCTGTATAGTGGCGAGCTCTCGTGGCGCGAGGCGGTCAAGTTGATTCACTCGGCCAGTATATTCACCAAGGCCGGACTCGACAGCTGGCAGTCTTTGGGGAACACCCTGTAAGTGAAATATAGACTCCTCCTTCTTCTTCCTCCCTCTTCTTCTTGTTATTCTTATTCCTCCTCTTCTTTTCCTCCTCCTCCTTCACCCTCTTCTTCCTTTTCTTTTTCTTCTTCTCCTTATTTTTCCTCCTCCTCTTCTTCTTCTTCTCCTTCTCCCTCTTCTTCTTCCTTTTCTTGTTGTTCTTCTTCCTAGCCTTTTCCCATTTAAATAGAGTTGACGTTTAACGGTCTCTGTATAACTGATTTCTCTGTATAACGGTCTGTGTGTAACGGTCTCTGTATAACTGATTTCTCTGTATAACGGTCTCTGTATAACTGATTTCTCTGTATGACGGTCTCTGTATAACTGATTTCTCTGTATAACGGTCTCTGTATAACTGATAAGGTTTTCAGCGACGCGACGGACGAGGGTTTGACCCTTACATTTGGCAACAACCTACCCGCCTCCTGACACTAATTTTACACCGTCAGCCTAGTTAGCTTGGAGGGTAGCGCGTCTGTCTTGTAAGCGCTAGGCCGCGGGTTCGATTCCCACCCGGGGTGGATTTTATCCAGAACGGGTAAGGTTCGTTCTCGGAACGTCTGGTTCTCTCCTATCCTGTCTTCCTTCTCTCTTCGCTTTCGAGACGTAAGACCTTAGCAGTTACAGTTCCCTTTATCAAACCTCTTAAAAAAATCTTTATCGGGGTTCTACTGTACTTATGCTTGGTTAGGTACACTAATTCTTGTAATTTCGACTTTATTTTTGATATAACCCTTTCATCTTTGTCCTACCTTTCCTCCTGTTGGATTGTAGTCTTTAGAAATGTCCTTTCTTGAACAAGAATTACCTACCTACATCCTTGATGTTGAATAAAAAAGAGTGTTTCGTTTTTAAATCAATTCCGTCTGTTTTGTTTTCAGACGAGATCCTTGGATCTACAGTGTCGCCCTTGGAGCATGAACTGGACCGAATCCGCAGCTACCGGGACACCCTGTATAGTGGCGAGCTCTCGTGGCGCGAGGCGGTCAAGTTGATTCACTCGGCCAGTATATTCACCAAGGCCGGACTCGACAGCTGGCAGTCTTTGGGGAACACCCTGTAAGTGAAATATAGACTCCTCCTTCTGATTTCTCTGTATAACGGTCTCTGTATAACGGTCTCTGTATTACTGATTTCTCTGTATAACGGTCTCTGTATAACTGATTTCTCTGTATAACGGTCTCTGTATAACTGATTTCTCTGTATAACTGATTTCTCTGTATAACGGTCTCTATATAACTGATTTCTCTGTATAACGGTCTCTGTATAACTGATTTCTCTGTATAACTGATGAGGTTTTTAGCGATGCGACGGACAGGGTTTCGACCCTACATTTGGCAACAACCTACCCGCCTCCTGACACTAATTTCACACTGCCATCCTAGTTAGCTTGGAGGGTAGTGCGTCTGCCTTGTAAGCGCTAGGCCGCGGGTTCGATTCCCCCCCCCGGGGTGGATTTTATCCAGAACGGGTAAGGTTCGTTCTCGGAACGGCTGGCTTTCTCCTATCCTGTCTTCCTTCTCTCTTCGCTTTCGAGACATAAGACCTTAGCAGTTACAGTTTCCTCTATCAAACCTCTTTAAAATTTTTTGGACCGATAGTAATACTTTCTCATTACCTTGTATAGGTTCCCTATACGTAAGGGTAATAGAAAGTAAAAATCTTAATCGGGGTTCTACTGTACTTATACTTGGTTAGGTACACTAATTCTTGTAATTTCGACTTTATTTTTGGTATACTTAGTTTTACACTTTTTCTGTTTCTCGATTTTTCCAGATCGGAAGAGGCTCGCTTCAGTTTGGCGACGGAAACCAGGAATGCCATCCAAGAGGCTGCCCTGTCCATACAGACTGCCCAGAATATATTGCCTGGGGTTCAGTTCCCGTATTGCACTGCACGGGAGATATTCGCCATCATGCAGGTCAGTAGGAGTTCGTTATGGACGCAAGTAGACTCGACTTTTGTCATTAGGGACGCACCTAGCATCTCTCTTTTGAGGAATATTTTTGATAAGCTAAAATATTACGCTTCTACGTGTTCTTCAAGAGGAAAAAATGGTTCACAAAAAATATTCTCTGAAAAATATTATGGGATGTACCCCAAGCAGCCGAAATAATAAGGTAAGTAAATATCTACCTAAATACAAGTTAGTTGAGAATCGAACTCGCGCCCTAGCACTCACAAGGCGAACTACCCTCCAATCTAACCAAACTGGCTGGAACAGCTAAACTAACGCTTCTACGAAGGAGGGAAGGGAACTTTTTGGTAGAGGGAACTGTGACAGCAATCAGCAATGGTATTACGTATCGTCCATTTTTTGTGTTTTCGTCCCTTACAGATTATCGAATACCTGTACACTGATCTACAAGTCCCGGACCGCTACGCGCATGCCTCCGAGGTATACAAGAGCTTCCATAGAAGATCTACCGCCCTCTATGAGTGGATTAAAAAGGTGAGCCAAGAATCCATAGTATATACCTGTAACCTGCATACATAACTAATTAAAAAGTTATTTTATTATTATTATTATTTTTTTTTTTGGCATTGGTTTGGCACTAAGCCTCGACCATACAGCCAAAAAAGTTAATTACCTATTTAATTATGTATTATTTTGTAAAATAATCAATATTCATTCATTAATTATTCTTGTTGAAATATTTGATAGAGGAATTTATAACAGAACTACTAAAAGGTCTTATCGTCCCGAAGGCGAAAAGAGAAGGAAAGACAGAATAGGATAAAGCCAGCCGTTCCGAGAAAGGACATTATCCGTTCAGGTTAAATCCACAAAGGGCGGGAATCGAACCCGCGATGTAGCGCTTACAAAGCAGACGCGCTACCAACCAGGCTAACTAGGCTGGCATCGAAACTTTTGAATCTAACTTTGGCTAGAACGCGATTTCGATTCCTGCCCAGAGCGGATTTTATCCTGAACGGATAAGGTTCGCTCTCGGAACGGCTGACTATCTCCTATCCTGTCTACCTTCTTCGCTTTCGGGACGATAAGTCCTTGGCAGCTACAGTCCCCTCTATCAAACCTTTTGGAAAAAAAAGCTAGTATGATTTTCATTTTTAGCCGTTTCACTTATGTTTATTGTTCCTGGGCATGCCTCCGAGGTATACAAGAGCTTCCATAGAAGATCTACCGCCCTCTATGAGTGGATTAAAAAGGTGAGCCAAGAATCCATAGTACCTGTAACCTGCATACAAATATTTGATAGAGGAATCTATAACTACTAAAGGTCTTATCGTCCCGAAGGCGAAGAGAAAAGGAAAGACAGAATAGGAGAAAGTCAGCCGTTCCGAGAAAGGACATTATCCGTTCAGGTTAAATCTGCACGGGGCGGTAATCGAACCCGCGACCTATCGCTTACAAAGCAGACGCGCTACCAACCATGCAGGCTAACTAGGCTGACATCCAAACTTTTGAATTCAACTTTGGCTAGATCGCGATTTCGATTCCTGCTTAGAGCGGATAAGGTTCGCTCTCGGAACGGCTATCTCCTATCCTGTCTACCTTCTTCGCTTTCGGGACGATAAGTCCTTGGCAGTTACAGTCCCCTCTATCAAACCTTTTGGAAAGAAAGCTAGTATGATTTTCATTTTTAGCCGCTTCACTAATGTTTGTTCCTGAAACGGTGGTTTCAGTTGACTGAGGAGACGATTCATAAGGATGTGGTAGTGGTGGACAGACAAATCACCGATCTTGCCTCACGTCTGTGTCAACAGAGATCCGATCTGATACGATCTAAGGTGAGTTAAGAGCGATCAAACCTTTTAAGATTGTCGAAAGCTTTTTCAAAGTCTATGAATGAAAGGTAGACATCCGCTTTCATTTCTATGCTGTTCTCTAATAATACTCTTGTATTATTAGAGCTTGTATTATTAGAGCTTACAAAAAAATATGTAAGGTGTTTTCAAATACATATTACTAATAAACATTGTAAAATCTAACTATGTGCTTATGTAGAGAATTGTACATAATTTTTAATAGCTTAAATGTTTAATTAGTTAAAAATCATAGAAAATAAAAATGAAATATGGCAAATATGTTGAAATATGGACGCGGTAGTTAATGCATTTGTACTTTCAGTGGAAAAAGGTGACATATGGGGGGTTTAACCCCCCATTTGTATAAGTTTAACCCATCTTTTCGGGCAGTTGCCCCTACACCTAAGCTTTAGAGAGAGCTTTTTGTGTATGAATTTTGACATGGGAGAGCTATCTATCAAATGGTAGAGCTATACTCCGGAGCAAAGCAACCGGGCAGCTGACTTTGGGATGATTTCTGTTATTGAACTGGTTTTCTTTTATGGAAGGACACTCTGAAATGTCAAACTGTTCCGATTTATATGCTCAGTCTGATGACATCACTATATCGGTATCTCGGTCTTCCTCTTGGTCTCATACCTTCCATTCTCATCTCATACATTTTCTTTGGTAGTCTCACTTTTCATGAGCGATCAAACCTTATCTCTGAAATTTGGTGTAATTCTTCACCATCTAAATAAAGGTGATGGGGCCATTGAGGGTCCCTAAGAAGTCCTAAAAATGAAATATGGCAAATATGTTGAAATATGGACGCGGTAGTTAATGCATTTGTACTTTCAGTGGAAAAAGGTGACATATGGGGGGATTTGTATAAGTTCAACCCATCTTTTCGGGCAGTTGCCCTTACACCGAAGCTTCAGAGGGAGTTTTTTGTGTATGAATTTTGACATGGGAGAGCTATCAAATGATAGAGCTATACTCCGGAGCAAAGCAACCGGGCAGCTGACTTTGGGATGATTTCTGTTATTGAACTGGTTTTCTTTATGGAAGGACACTCTGAAATGTCAAACTGTTCCGATTTATGTGCTCACGAGTGTAGCCTGGGATGAAATGGTGCTAATGCTCAGGTGGTATTGTACAACTGAGCGTGTCTAGAATTTCAAGTTGACTTCATGTTTGAACTTTGAGATATTTTTTCAGAAACGTTTAGGTAGATTTTTTTTTTCTAATTTTGATGATTGATGAAAGAAGACGATTTTTTTGTAGAAGTTAAAAAGACCAGATTTCAAATCAAGAAGTAATTCAATTCAAATAAAAGAATTGGTTTCGAGTCCTACAATAAAAATTGGATCTATTAGAATCACGGAATCTACCATGGAATGCTTTTCATTTAGACCTTCCCTTTCGGAAGGGCAAAAGAAAACACTTTCCCCTCACAAAGGGAAATAAAATGACTTACCTATGTCCTTCAAAGGAAGTTAACTTCTCCCTCAGAAAAGTGTGGGGAAGTAACTTCAAATCTTTGCTTCAAAAAGTGATGGGGAAGTAATGTTAGGTATAAGAGTGTCTCCAAAATTTCCCCTCAAAGGGAAATGATGCCCTTCAAAGGAAGCTAGCCTTTCCCTCAGAAAGGTGTGGGGGAGTAACTTCAAGCCTAAGGATTCGTATAAGCCTAACCCAACTTTTAGGGCTATTTGCCCCTACACCTAGGCATCCGAGTGGGCTTTTTGTTATCAGAAAGTAACCTCAGGTCTTAGAAAGAGTCTCCAAACTTTTCCTTCCAAAGAAAATGAGAAAAGACAAATCCCTCTACGACACCACACACGAATTCCTCCCCACGACTCCCCATTTAGGTGCTGGGTCAACACGAGAACACCAGAAAGTAACCCGTTGAAATATTTGCAATCGAAAAACGAGTACAAAAATTTTTGTCGATGGTGGGATTCGAACCCGGGACCTTCTGCATGGCAAGCAAGCGCGTTACCACTGGACCAACCGTGCCCCGTTACCACTGGACTAACCGTGCCCCGGGTGTTAACGCTTGGTGGGTTAAGCAAAAACATGTACCTAAGGCCAGCCACTCACTATCAGATGAACCTTACAGGCGGACTTGATCAAGTCTATACCTGACCTAACTCGAATGTACGTAACACTCATCTCATCTTTCCCTTCCCCTCCTTATCTCTCCTCCCCTTCCCCTCTATACCTCCTCTCCTTCCCCCTTTGTCTCTCCTCCATTCCTCCTCTGTCTCTCCCTGTTTGTTGTCAGTTAGGGTTCAGCCCAGCCTCTCAAAGGCCCCGCCTTGACCACCAAGCAGAATGGGATCATGCCCCTCCCCCCGGCCACATAGGGGCTCACGACCCTACTCCTCGTATAGGGTACCCCGCCCGAATAACGGACCCCATTGCCCGCATCGTGCAAGAAGTGAGAGCAAGACACCAAAGGGGGTTGGATTCGACTGCTTGGATCCCGTCACCGTCCCGCGGGACACGGGACAAACGTCAGGCGTGGTGGGAAAGGAACTCGGGACTGAAGAGAAGATCGTACCACGGCTGGACCTAGACCCGTCCCGTGCGTTAAGTTCGGTACAATGGCTGGACTTAGGTACGTCATCCATGTTAGGTCCGGTACATTACAGTGTTAAATGTATGTCCTTCAACATTAGCTCTTCGACAGATCGTTCCGCTTGTACGTGATACGCAAAATTTCACTCGATTTTCGTAAATTTCAGTTCTAAACAAGTGAAATTTGCGCAAATATACGAATATCGTATTACACACGCAACCATCTGTCAAAAGATCAGGTTTGAAGATCATCAAGTTATGAGACTTAAGGTAGAAATACACTATCACGTCACGTGAGGGCAATGTGGTGGGATCACCTTGATAATTATTCATGTTTTACTCGGAAAAAAAAACAATACCTAAAAATTGAATGAAAACTCACAATGATGTTTGATGTAGTTCGATGTGGTCTTAGTTTATAATGGAAAGTAACATGTACAACAAGCCGAGGGGGGTGCTTGCTAAAGCACGAATTGAGAAAGAAACATGCCTTCTAAAGCACGAATTGATGCCTTCTAAAGCACGAATTGATGCCTTCTAAAGCACGAATTGAGAAAGAAATATGCCTTCTAAAGCACGAATTGAGAAAGAAACATGCCTTCTAAAGCACGAGTTGAGAGAGAAATCTCCTTAAGACAGCATAATTCGAGAATTGTGCTTTCTAAAGCATTCATTGATAACAGCACAAAACTGAAGAGAATTGTGCTTGAGACAGCACTCCCTCAGCCAAACAAAATACAGGGGAAACAAGTAGAATAACCGACAGGAATTGTACGACTTTCAAAAGGTGATTTTTTTCTTTTTTTCTTTTTTTTTTTTTGCGAACAAATCTAAATCAAATATCTTTATTTAAAGGTAGCTCAAGGAGACCCGGTTTTTGGCAACATTGTGGATCGACAGGATAACTTGAAATAACCATCTCTGTAGCTGATTGGTTACAGCATTTCAATTTGAAGGTGCTGGGTTCGAATCCCGACCAAGACAGAAATTTTCTGTACATTTCCGTCCCTGTCTTTTTCTTTTTTTTTTTTTGCGAACAAATCTAAATCAAATATCTTTATTTAAAGGTAGCTCAAGGAGACCCGGTTTTTGGCAACATTGCGGATCGACAGGATAACTTGAAATACCCATCTCTGTAGCTGATTGGTTACAGAATTTCAATTTGAAGGTGCTGGGTTCGAACCCCGACCAAGACAGAAATTTTCTGTACATTTCCGTCCTGTAATTTCTGCATGGATGTAAAAGAATATGTCTTGAAGCGGTTCTGAGGTACTTTTTTCAATTTTTAAACATTGAAAAAGTCTCAAGCACACTACACAGGGTAGGGAACTTATTACATACAAAGGTTAAAATGAACAGCCCTATAATGGGATGGGCATCAAAAATCACATTTGAAAAGTCGTACAAAATCCTCGAAAATAATAAAAATTGAAAAAATACACAGAATTAAGCTAAACAAATATTTTAAAATTACGTATCAATCAATCTATGTCTATCTACAAGTATTGTACATTAATCGGAACATTTTTTGTGCTCTTTGAAATGTCTTAAAATATACGACCTATTTTTATTTCAATTATTTTTTAACGTCTTCATTTAATGCATGGGCTTACTGAAAATTTAGTTGATAAATTAACAGAAGCAGACACGTATTTCAATGAAATGATACCGAATTAGTAACAACAACGGCGGAATTTTTTTTCCAAGTTCAGTCTAAAAACAACCAACAGTCAGACATTTCGAGAGAAAGTGCTAAAACATAAAAATAGACCATAATAAGAACGAATTTTGAATTCACAGGGAGAGAAAGAAAGGGATTTTTTAAACAAAATTTTCGTATACACAAACTAAAATTTAACGAAATTCTTAATGGGTGGGATTGGGATGTCAAAAATCTAGGCTTTTCGTCGGGTTACCTAACCAAAATATAGGGTTTTTGTTAGTTTACCTAACCAAAATCTAGGGAATCTACTTTCTAAGTACAACCTAAAACACTAAGTACAAGCATACCTTCAAAAAGTATTAATTGATTTTCAAGTTGAAATATCTGAGACCAAAATTTGTCACAATCTAAGGATGTCATAAAATACCTACTTACCTACGTACAAAAAATATGTAAGGTGTTTTGAAATACATATTACTAATAAACATTGTAAAATCTAACTATGTGCTTATGTAGAGAATTGTACATAATTTTTAATTGCATAAATGTTCAATTAGTTAAAAATACGACCGGTGAGAAATCCATGACAATGGATCAATGGATGATGGATGTTCACAGCACAGGTGGATGAGAGATGTACGGTAATAGCATACTTATCGTGCGGTAATCTAGTGATGTCCTGTTGGCAACCATGTACCCTTTCCTCGACGGCCGTCCACAAATCCCAGCTGAGTTTTCCTTTTTCCTTCATCTCTTTCTCTTCTAGTTCTGGATCTGGTTCTTGCATCTCGGGATCCTGTGAAATTAAATTAATTAAAATACCTACTTAATTAATAAAAATAAAACTGCAGAGATTTCCAATTCCTGTACAGAAATTCAGTATCTTTGTGTAATTTACCAGTATGACAGTGTCCCCTAGTTAATTAAAATGTATCCTTTTTGTGTCTAGCCCCCCAAGTTGTAGTTCAGAACAATGAAATAACAAAACTAACAAATTGCATTTAATTTTTATTAGATCATTCCTTGTAGATTTAGGTTTTTTTGTGTGTGTGTTTTTTGTGATTCAAGGAAATTATGTTTGGTGCTTTTTTGATTAAAAATGTCCTGTTTCTCAGCATTTTGATACCGTTCATTGAGAGTGGTAAGTTTTGATTTCACTGGTTCTTAGTTCTTTGTTGATGTTCAGTGGTTTGATTCCTGGACAAACATCCTGGAGAAAGACCTCAGGTTTGAATGAACATTGCTTGACTTTTTTTTGTCATCTTTTGGGTTGTTTCATCTCTTTGTTTTTGTAGTAAGTAATCAGGGCCAAATTGGGGGGGGTGAGGGGGACTGAGTCCAGGATGGTAAGAAGGTCTGGAGTTGGTGGACGTTGTGAGGTGACCCACCGCACCTGGGACATCAATCAGGCACAGATGGGTCTATTCTGGCCATGTAGTGTTGCAGCAATTTGCACCAGCTGGATCTGAGTTGGGCAAGGGTGGCTCGGGTCAATCTTGAGAGCAACACCTCAGCACTGTTGATGTCTGGGATCAAATTGGTACCGAGAGCATGGTGGGGCATGGAACCCTCCATTTCATCATTCATGATAATGGTGTGTATTGTGTAATAATTAATAATAGAAATGTGTGGTGGTGGTGGTGTTGTTGTCGTTGAAATTGTCGTGGAATGTGTGAGGATGGGTTGTCTCATAGTGTTTGGATGTGTAATATTCAATTGAGGTAGGTACTTAAGTAATTAAGTACCTACCTATTTATCTCTGGGTAGGCTCTCTAGCTCTACTTACCAAGAGGCCAGATGGACAACTTTTGCTTTAGTAGCTGCACTCGGGCTGGGCGTGTCCAGGAGGGAATGTGTCGACTGGGCCGAGGGGAACCGAAGCTTCTTCGTGTGTTGTCGGGCCGAGGTGGTCATTGTCATTGTAGTATAGCTGGTCATGGCGTACGATTTCAGATGGGATTTGATCAGGTTGGGAAGGGGAAGTTGGTTGATGGCGTAGACCGTCGTGCGAGCCACTATCGCCCGACAGCATAGCTCTTGTAGTGAGATCACTGAAAACGAGAGGAGATTGTATTTATTTTTATTTACATCAACAGACGGCGGACCGGACCCTACCTGTAAAAAATTACAATTAAAATTTATTTTATTGTCTAGCTAAATACATCTAAAAAAAACCTAGGGTTTTGAAGGCGTTTTCTATTTCACGGAGGTAAACTTGAGATGGACTTGAAATTTCCTGAGCTTTCAAAAGTCCTTTGAAATGTTTTTATTTCAATTTTATCGTCGTTGTAAGGATCGGAGATTCGAGGTCGAAAAACAAAAAAAAATGTCAGAAAATAAAAAAAATTTAACGCATTTTCGTTCTGGAAGAAATTAACTTTCTTTTAGAAACGCCGTGAAATACATTTTGAATGCAATCCTCGGTACAATATGCATCTCCCTTAAAATCCGTTAGAGCTCGCTAGTAGCGTTTGTACAGCGTTGCCAGATGTACTTGGTGGATTGTACGATAATACAGTTTGTACGGTAAATCAGTACGATATACGATAGTTTAATTTTTCGTTTGTACGGATTTAGTAGGCATGGCATGGCATGTTCAGAATTTTTTCGCCTGAACTCTGACAACTTCGTACAAACTTACAAAGTACAAACTTTCCCACTTACATTGCCTACAAGGACATTTTGTGTCGTTCGGGGGGAAAAAAAATATAGGTATGAATATGAAACTCATGACTCATGAGTCTCATGACCAAGGAATTTCAAATGCAATATTGCCATGGCGCCATACTATTTTGCCATATTTTAGCGAAATTTGGAAAAATGCCATAAGAAGCATAAAAAGCCTTATTTTGCCATACATTATGCCATATTTTAAGAATTTTTAGGTTATTTCGCCATACATTTTGCCATATTTTAAGTATTATGGAGCATGTGTGTTGATGCAGAGCTAAGTAGATTGATACCATGATCATTTCCTAGTAATTGGCAACATGGCAATATGTGTCCTATTCCCTAGTACACACCAGCAACATTTTCATCAGAAACTTTGCTTCCCAACAATCCAGAAATGTTTTTTTGGCAACAATCTAGCAACTTTTTACACTCCAGAGTCCAGATTAATTTCTGAAACATTGTTTCTTATCTTTTGTTCACACTAGGTTCTATATTGAAAGGATTCTTAACTCCATACACAAAAAGACCACTCTGAGGCTTAGGTGTAGGGGCTAAACAGCCCCAAAAGATGGGTTAAGCTTCTACGAACCTCATTTTCTAATTTGGAAAAGAACTGTTCACAACTGTTGCAAAACAAATGTTTCCGTTGTATACCTACTAGACTTAAGGTATGTCCAAACATAGTCGGCCGGCTGTCGATCGAAATCGATCGTTCAAATTGAACCGTCCACACTGCCTCAACAACATAGATTCACCTCGTCGATCGACATCGATTCACAAGAAATTCACATCGATCGACAGCCGTCGACTATGTGTGGACACACCTCTAGAAGCTCAGGACGTAAATAGACAATAATGTATGGCTTGTTCGATTGAAATGGTAATTGAAAACCATGATATCATGCGGTGATTCAATATGATTGCTACGTTTGGCACTCGTGTCTGTATTAACTTGGGCGATTTTTCTATTTTACCGGTCTGTTTGTTTTTATCATAACTCCCGTTGGTCGGTCGGTCTTTTTTGAAGAGGTTTGATAGAGGGAACTGTAACTGCTAAGGTCTTATCGTCCCGAAATCGAAGAGAGAAAGAAGACAGGATAGGAGACAGGCGAACATTATCCGTTCAGGATAAAATCTCCCCGGGCAGGAATCAAACCCGTGCCCTAGCGCTCACAAGGCTGGCAAAATCGCGGTCGGTCTGATTTCAATAAAATTTGGCAGAATTAGCACATTTATGTACCTTACACTACTCGTAGACATTTGTCCAGCGTTTTTGGATCGATCGACCTTTTAGGAGCCTCTTAGGTATCCTTTTTCTAAGAGGGAAAGATTGACAACACTGTATGTTCTTCGAAGAATAAAAATGCTTTGGGTGTCATTCTCACCATCAAGTAACAAATAAGTAGGTGTTGATAATTTCCATGAATACATAACTGTCCATCAAAAGATCGTTCACACTTCTAAGTAACCGATTAGTCACTGTTAGTACTAATGAAGCCATGTGTGGTTTTCTGATTAGAAAATGACGTGTAGTGATAAGAAAATCGTGTTTTTAGCTAATCTTAATTGAGCTAAAACGGCGTAAAATCATAATATATGTGTCTACTCTTTGTACGCCAGACTAGGAGGAACTGTATCAACGCTTATCGTCCCGAAAAACTTCTCTTCGATATCCAAGAAGTTTGATAGAGGAAACTGTAACTGCTAGGGTCTTACCATCCCGAAAGCGTAGAGAGAAAAGGGGACAGGATAGGAGAAAGTCAGCCGTTCCGAGAACGAACCTTATCCGTTTAAGATGAAGCTCGCCTCGGGTGGAAATTAAACTCGCGACGTAGTGTTGCAGCAATTTGCACCAGCTGGATCTGAGTTGGGCAAGGGTGGCTCGGGTCAATCTTGAGAGCAACACCTCAGCACTGTTGATGTCTGGGATCAAATTGGTACCGAGAGCATGGTGGGGCATGGAACCCTCCATTTCATCATTCATGATAATGGTGTGTATTGTGTAATAATAGAAATGTGTGGTGGTGGTGGTGTTGTTGTGATTGAAACTGTCGTGGGATGTGTGAGGATGGGTTGTCTCATAGTGTTTGGATGTGTAGTATTCAAATGTATAGTTCTACGGGTGGGAAGAGAGAGGCTCGGACCTAGAGAGTGAAAGGGGAAATAGTTTTGTACCTAAGTGGGTATCTAGCTTACTAAACCTCAAGCCAAGTTATCCATCAACTTTCAAACTGAAGATATGGCTTCACCAATAGGTATACAAACTTACTGAAAGTTCTCAAGTTCAGTTGTGTTAACCACACAGTATTTTGTTGGTCAGGAAAGGTTGTGATTGTGTGAACTTTGTTTAAAAGGGTGAGAGAGTAAGATCATTTTTAAGATATTCTTTAAAAGCATAATTGTAAATGCAGTTTCTTTGTGTTATTATGTCACAACTTTGGTGCTCACTGCAGCATTGTAGGATTTTCCCAATATCTCAATAATCCTAAAATCCAATGTTTACTACCTACCATCATGCTGGCACCGGTTGCTATGTGCATTTATATGTCATAGCTACTCATTTTCCTCATGAGGCTGAGTGGGCCCCACAACAGTCAGTCACGGAATCAATCATTTGGATGATACAAATTTCTTGACCCCACTGGGAATCAAACCCGGGTCTCCCGTGTGCAAGGCAAGCGCAGTGACCACTACACCATGGGAGCTGACTAAAAGCATAATTATGTCACATTTTTATTTTTCTTTGTTTTTTTGTCAGTATTATTATACCCTAAATCAAGCAATTACCTACTAAGTAAGTACTTGGCTTGTGAAAAGTAGAGGTAGGAAAACAGTTTCTCTTTAGAAATGAGGCCTCAGAATGGGATTCAATTTAAACTTTTGACCTACAACCTAGGTACATAGAGTTCTGACCTACAACCTAGGTACATAGAGTTAGGTGTTTATGTACCTACATCACTATTAAAATAAATAAATAAACCTTTATTTGGTGGTCATTTTAGGCACAATACATACTTAAAAGTTTACATCATAGGTACATGAAGTATTTGTAAGTTCTGCCCATTTGAAAATATGCCCAAACTCAAGGCCAAGACCCCAATTCAGCAACTGCTGAGGTATAATCACCATTACTTACATAAATTGGTAATAGGTTACCTAGGAACATGGGTATGTTTTGTCTAAGTAAGTAAGTAGGTAGGTAATGTTAGTATCAAGGTGTTCCATTATCATGTAGGTACAAGCTATACATGTAGTAAAGTACCTACCTACAGTGTTTATCTAAACCACCATAACATTTCATTTAATACATATCTGATATGAGTGTATAAATAAACATTAGGTACCTATAAACACATATCAATAATAAACATGACATAATTACCTATTACCTAACTTAGACTAGTGATTCCCAAACCCAAACCAGGTTTTCAAGGGAGCTCTAATTTTCCCGGGACCAAACAATCAGATGGACAAATTGAGTGCAGAATCTTTCGGATATAACTTGAAACTCATTTTGTACAAACAATACTTACTTAGAGAGAAGCAACCAATAACAATTTATTGATGAGCTGCCCAAAGTTTGGGTTTGCCAAATAACACAGCATACTACTCAAACAGAATTGTTACATTAAAATCAGATTAAAATTATTAAAGCTAAGTAACTAGGTACCTAGGTACATAAAAATAAATACCTAAGTAAAAATCTATTGATAGAGGCTTGGTAGGTGAGATGTCATATTATTGAGACTCTTGGGTAAGTAGCTATAATAAATTAGTCACAGATCACCTTGATCGTAAATTATTCAGTAATCATAACTGAGTTATCATTTTATCGATGATAATTGGTACAGTCGTTATGAAGGAAATCTTGATTGCCAATTAAATCACCGAGGTTTCCATAATTAAAATAACTGAGGTGCCTACAGCATGGTCAAAATAGGTAGGTATAGGTATCATGGTACCTACTGATCTATTAGGCTAGGTCTCAAGTAGAAAGAAATTCTATTGAGGTAGCACAATACATACTTAAAAGTTTAGAAATACATACAAAAGTAATAAGTAATCCTATACCTATAAATATAACCATCATACATGAAGTATTATTTGTAAGTTCTGCCCATTTGAAAATATGCCCAAACTCAAGGCCAAGACCCATATTCAGCAACTGCTGAGGTATAATCACTATTACTTACATAAATTGGTAATAGGTTACCTAGGAACATGGGTATGTTTTGTCTAAGTAAGTAGGTAGGTAATGTTAGTATCAAGGTGTTTCATTATCATGTAGGTACAAGCTATACATGTAGTAAAGTACCCACCTACAGTGTTTATCTAAACCACCATAACATTTCATTTAATACATGTCTGATATAAGTGTATAAATAAACAGTAAGTAAGTATAAACACATATCAATAATAAACATGACATAATTACCTATTAGACTAGTGATTCCCAAACCAGGTTCCCAAGGGTGCTGTGATATTCCTAGGATCAAACAATCAGATGGACAAATTGAGTGCAGAATCAGTACTTGTGCAGAATTCACGTCAGTAGAAGATTGCTACCAAAGGAACTGGCACAAACAAGCAGTGACCAATGTTATTATAGGGTTAGATTAAAAGCAAAAAGGAGTTTTCACAATTAGAGCAGTGATAAGTGTTATTATAGGGTTAGGTTAAATACAAAAAGAAGTTTTCTTTTCCACTTTCGTGGCTTCTGCATAATTGCCACAGAATCTGTTGGATATAACTTGAAACTCATTTTGTACAAACAATATTTACTTAGAGAGAAACAACCAATAACAATAAATTTATTGATGAGCTGCCCAAAGTTTGGGTTTGCCAAATAACACAGCATACTACTCAAACAGAATTGTTACATTAAAATCAGATTAAAATTATTAAAGCTAAGTAACTAGGTACCTAGGTACATAAAAATAAATACCTAAGTAAAAATCTATTGATAGAGGCTTGGTAGGTGAGATGTCATATTATTGAGACTCTTGGGTAAGTAGCTATAATAAATTAGTCACAGATCACCTTGATCGTAAATTATTCAGTAATCATAACTGAGTTATCATTTTATCGATGATAATTGGTACAGTCGTTATGAAGGAAATCTTGATTGCCAATTAAATCACCGAGGTTTCCATAATTAAAATAACTGAGGTGCCTACAGCATGGTCAAAATAGGTAGGTATAGGTATCATGGTACCTACTGATCTATTAGGCTAGGTCTCAAGTAGAAAGAAATTCTATTGAGGTAGGTACTTAAGTAATTAAGTACCTACCTATTTATCTCTGGGTAGGCTCTCTAGCTCTACTTACCAAGAGGCCAGATGGACAACTTTTGCTTTAGGTATAGTTTGTAAGGTTGGATATAAATAAGCACTTAATTAATTACCTACCTATTTGTTTGTTTTCCACACATGGCCTTGAATTGTGATGCTGTGTGTAAATAAATAAAATGTGAAATTAGCCAGAAAAATTCAATGCATTTGATTATCACTGTTATCAGTGTCATGAACAAAATTGAATTAAAGTCCCCTTTTGAGGTCTTTCTTTTGTGTGATTTCTACAGTACTTTGAACTCCCTGCTAAATATTCATCTTCACTACCATGTGTATTCACAATTCACATACCTACTTATGTATTAGCATTATTTATTGTAAAAACAGGGACGAGGAGAGGAGGAGAATACATAAATAAGTAAATAAAATAAATATGTAGTATACATAATTATCTATGTATGTCCCCATTATGCTAAGTATTGAGAGAGAGAGAGGGGACCCAGACCCCTAACTATTCAGAGACCCTAGGGTCATTGTATGGTGTATGGAGCATGTGTGTTGATGCAGAGCTAAGTAGATTGATACCATGATCATTTCCTAGTAAATGGCAACATGGCAATATGTGTAACATCGGTAATATGGCCAATATGTGGCCTCTATTCAAAAGTCTGGTGGCTAGAAAACTTTAAACAGGGACCAGCCTGAATATCTCTTGCTAAAGAAATAGCAAAGGTTGAGTGCGAGGGATCCATCATAAAATTTGTAGCCAAAACCAAATGTCAGCCCAAAACAATTACCCTAGTTAGGGCTGCTTGAGAGGCTGACGAAAAACGACATGATGCCGTTTATTTCATTCCTTAATTCCCAGCCGTTTCTGAGATATAAGCGTGGTTCGCAAATCACGAACCACCCTGTATAGGTATCCAATTACAATCGTGTCAGAATCTAGAATTATTGCGGAAAAATCTAGGTAGGTAGATAAGTATAGGTACTACATACCTACATAGATATCTTTAGTATCGTATTGGAACTAAGAACAGCTGTGGAAGAATCAGGTATCTATCTACACTTGCGTGCGAAATTTTGGGGACAGATTGACTTTCGGACTTTTTCATACGTTCAATATTTCCATTGAAAATGGAACTACATACCTACCTAGAAAATCAAAGGCGCCATCTTGAAGACACAACATATGATTTTTAGGTATACCGACCCACAAAACAGTTAGAACCTTTTAAAAAAAAATATTGAGAAAAAGGCTGTCAGAGTAAAGGAATAGAACTGCGAACTGTCCTTTTTTTTCTCTCGGACATTAAATTTAGCTCTACTAAGGGTGATGCGTTAGATTTTTACTTTCCTTATTTTTTCACTCAAGTGTGAGTTTAGTGGAAAACTGTATGATTACAATATTAACTGTTATTCTATTCCAAATGAATTACAATTAACTGTACATCTGTGTCCGTTTGGGTTTTCCCCAGAACCAAGCAACAAGCGTGCAGTAATATGCAGAAATACTCTCGGTCCAGTTTAGTGGTGCGTAACCATCAATAATTGAATTAAATGAGGAGGAGAAGAAGAACAGGATAGGAGAAAGCCAGCCGTTCCGAGAACGAACATCATTTGTTCAGGATAAAATCCGTCCCGGGCGGGAATCAAAACCTCGGCCTAGCGCTTACAAGGTAGATGCGCTACCAACCAAGCTAACTATGCTGGTAGTGTATTTTTTTACGCCAACAAAATCCGTAGGTAAATTAAAAGAAAGAAAATGAGCATAAACGCCATAAGCCATAAGCATTAACTGAACAAGAATATCACCGTATGTTCTTCGAAGAATAAAATGTGCTTTGGGTGTCACTCTCATCAAGTAAGTACTTAGGTAAGTGTCGGTTATTTCCATGAATTCATAACTGTCCATCAAAAGATCGTTCACACTTCTGAGTAACCGATTAGTCACTGTTAGTACTAATGAAGCCATCTGTGGTTTTCGGAGTTGGTGGACGTTGTGAGGTGACCCACCGCACCTGGGACATCAATCAGGCACAGATGGGTCTATTCTGGCCATGTAGTGTTGCAGCAATTTGCACCAGCTGGATCTGAGTTGGGCAAGGGTGGCTCGGGTCAATCTTGAGAGCAACACCTCAGCACTGTTGATGTCTGGGACCAAATTGGTACCGAGAGCACGGTGGGGCATGGAACCCTCCATTTCATCATTCATGATAATGGTGTGTATTGTGTAATAATAGAAATGTGTGGTGGTGTTGTTGTGATTGAAACTGTCGTGGGATGTGTGAGAATGGGTTGTCTCATAGTGTTTGGCTGTGTAGTATTCAAATGTATAGTTCTACGGGTGGGAAGAGAGAGGCTCGGACCTAGAGAGTGAAAGGGTAAATAGTTTTGTACCTAAGTGGTTATCTAGCTTACTAAACCTCAAGCCAAGTTATCCATCAACTTTCAAACTGAAGATATGGCTTCACCAATAGGTATACAAACTTACTGAAAGTTCTCAAGTTCAGTTGTGTTAACCACACAGTATTTTGTTGGTCAGGAAAGGTTGTGATTGTGTGAACTTTGTTTAAAAGGGTGAGAGAGTAAGATCATTTTTAAGATATTCTTTAAAAGCATGCCAGCCTAGTTAGCTCAGTTGGTAGCGCACATTTTTAAGATATTCTTTAAAAGCATAATTGTAAATGCAGTTTCTTTGTGTTATTATGTCACAACTTTGGTGCTCACTGCAGCATTGTAGGATTTTCCCAATATCTCAATAATCCTAAAATCCAATGTTTACTACCTACCATCATGCTGGCACCGGTTGCTATGTGCATTTATATGTCATAGCTACTCATTTTCCTCATGAGGCTGAGTGGGCCCCACAACAGTCAGTCACGGAATCAATCATTTGGATGATACAAATTTCTTGACCCCACTGGGAATCAAACCCGGGTCTCCCGTGTGCAAGGCAAGCGCAGTGACCACTACACCATGGGAGCTGACTAAAAGCATAATTATGTCACATTTTTATTTTTCTTTGTTTTTTTGTCAGTATTATTATACCCTAAATCAAGCAATTACCTACTAAGTAAGTACTTGGCTTGTGAAAAGTAGAGGTAGGAAAACAGTTTCTCTTTAGAAATGAGGCCTCAGAATGGGATTCAATTTAAACTTTTGACCTACAACCTAGGTACATAGAGTTCTGACCTACAACCTAGGTACATAGAGTTAGGTGTTTATGTACCTACATCACTATTAAAATAAATAAATAAACCTTTATTTGGTGGTCATTTTAGGCACAATACATACTTAAAAGTTTACATCATAGGTACATGAAGTATTTGTAAGTTCTGCCCATTTGAAAATATGCCCAAACTCAAGGCCAAGACCCCAATTCAGCAACTGCTGAGGTATAATCACCATTACTTACATAAATTGGTAATAGGTTACCTAGGAACATGGGTATGTTTTGTCTAAGTAAGTAAGTAGGTAGGTAATGTTAGTATCAAGGTGTTCGTAACTACAATGCATAAGTAAGATTTATAATTTTGTAATTTGTAAACTACGTAAACACTGTAAACAATTTTCCTGTACTTACGTAAACCTAAAATTAATACATATTTACTTTATATTAATTTAAACATTTTAAACCCATACTTATATAAGTAGTGACGCATTTTCTTATATCATCCACAAGAAGACCAATAAATTCTGAGACTACACCTTCTTTTGGAATGTTCATCACAAAGTATGATAAACTAACTCCCCAATCACTCATTGTTTATTTATTGAACCAATTAGTAGTGATACTGAAAAGATAGGTAGGTAATGTCCAATTACCATCGTGTCAGAACAGAATCTAGAATTATTGCGGAAAAATCTAGGTAGGTAGATAAGTATAGGTACTACATACCTACATAGGTATCTTTAGTATTGTATTGGAACTAAGAACAGCTGTGGAAGAATCAGGTAGGTACTAGGTATCTATCTACACTTGCGTGTGAAATTTCGGGGACAGATTGTCTTTACTAGGTATCTATCTACACTTGCGTGCGAAATTTTGGGGACAGATTGACTTTCTGGGTTTGCCAAATAACACAGCATACTACTCAAACAGAATTGTTACATTAAAATCAGATTAAAATTATTAAAGCTAAGTAACTAGGTAACTATAGGTACCTAAATAAAAAAAAATAAATAAATACCTAAGTAAAAAATCTATTGATAGAGGCTTGGTAGGTGAGATGTCATATTATTGAGACTCTTGGGTAAGTAGCTATAGTAAATTAGTCACAGATCACCTTGATCGTAAATTATTCAGTAATCATAACTGAGTTATCATTTCATCGATGATAATTGGTACGGTCGTTATCAAGGAAATCTTGATTGCCAATTAAATCACCGAGGTTTTCATAATTAAAATAACTTAGGTGCCTACAGCATGGTCAAAATAGGTAGGTATCATGGTACCTACTGATCTCTTAGGCTAGGTCTCAAGTAGAAAGAAATTCTATTGATGTACTCAAGTAATTAAGTACCTACCTATTTATCTCTGTGTAGGCTCTCTAGCTCTACTTACCAAGAGGCCAGATGGACAACTTTTGCTTTATGTATAGTTTGTAAGGTTGGATATAAATAAGCACTTAATTAATTACCTACCTATTTGTTTGTTTTCCACACATGGCCTTGAATTGTGATGCTGTGTGTAAATAAATAAAATATCAAATTAGCCAGAAAAATTCAACGTATTTGATTATCACTGTTATCAGTGTCATGAACAAAATTAAATTAAAGTCCCCTCCTTGCGGCAAACGAGAGGGCAATTTACGTCTCAAATTACTGGGGAAGAAAGATTTGATGAGAAAGAAGAGGACACGGAAAGTAAGTAAGGTACCAACACAAACACAGCATACTATGTAGTTACCTACCTACATCGATAGAGAAGTATACTACCCAGATAAATCTAACCAAGTCGGTATACCTACCAATTTTCCCGATCCAAAGTAGAACTCTGGCGATAGCACGCTGAATGTACGGCAATAGAGGTTATGAAATTGGGTAAAAATTATGAATAAAAGCTGAATTCATACGTAAAAAGCTGTAAAGAATTCAAATCTGATGTCCAAACTCCGGAAATGTGTCTGCAAGGTCGAAATGCCTGCAAGGGAGCTTGACTCGGAACAGTAGATGTGACGTCATTGCGTACGGGACTATACATATGTCGTGACGTTAGTACCTAAGATTTAGCCGGTATCTTTTAAATCGATTTATCTCGGGATCTAGATGTCGCGATTGTCGCTTCGTAGTCGTAGTAGAACGAACGAAGAAAGAGGAAAGAACTACTAACTTTAAATACCCAAGCACTACTTACAGTAGGTACTTACTTTGCTAGCGATCTAATATGATAAAGTACTTACTTACTAGGTAAGGTAGCTTACTAGGTCTCCAACTCCAACTATGCTGGCGATCTAAGATCTAACCAGTAAAGCCAGATACCTACCAAGGTACCAATTTTCCGGATCATAACCAAATCCAATGCAGACCTACTGCAGGATATACTGCAGATAGAATACCCAAGCACTACTTACAGTAGGTACTTACTTTGCTAGCGATCTATTATGATAAAGTACTTACTTACTAGGTAAGGTAGCCGACTAGGTCTCCAACTCCAACTATGCTGGCGATCTAAGATCTAACCAGTATAGCCAGATACCAAGGTACCAATTTTCCGGATCATAACCAAATCCAATGCAGAACTACTGCAGGATGTACTGCAGATAGGCAAGATACTGCATAGGTATAGATCATAGATGACTCATGGTATCCACACAAAGCAGGAAACTTGGCAACCGAGGAAATCTGTCCGCGGAAAAACATCGGACATGCAACACCGCAATGAACTCTTGTGAACTTGAGGGCATCGAACCCGGGACCTTGACTTGGGATGACTGGTGGAAACCGATGAGCAGACTTTCCTGATAATGGTCATTGGTCATTTGGTTCTGGTGTCGTTGTGATTGTCATGGCGATTTTGATAGTACCTATGTAGTTTCAATATAGTTATGTTAGTCACCTATAGTATACCTATGTAGTTCCAATAGTTATGCTAGTCAAATTGTGGTACTTCTAGTGATTGCAGTAGTGCTAACTGTTATGAACAACTTTTTTAAGTAGTTGGTCCTAAAAAATAAAATAAATAAAAATGTCCCGAAATATTCAGTTATCCAGGCCAAGTTCCAGTTTTGAAAATAGTCTATTCTCTTTTTCTATTCTATTCTATTCTAATTTTCTCAATCACCTGTTCTGTTCTAAGTACCCTAAGTATTCATATCTAATCTATTAATGTTCTCATCCACCCCATTTGCTGTATTCTAATTTTTTCACCTTTCTGTTTTGTTCTACCCTAAGTATTCTAAACTATTCTATTCGTTTCGATTCTAATGGTCTCATCATCTATTCTGTTTCAGCTACCCGTCTCAACGAATACATCCGCCACTACGAGCCTGTCCATTACGACTCGGCCGATCTGAGACGGCCTCATGCGCGCGCCTATGATTATAAGGTCGATTTCTATGAAAAAAGTTGTGAAAAATCCAAATCTGAGGTCAAAACTCCGAAATAATAACTGTAAAAGGTCGAAAATTCAATTTTTATTTTCCGTCAGAGTCCTGAACTCTGACGTCAGACTTCAGGAGATGCGCAGAAACGTATGCGCACAAACATGAATTGCGCAGAAATGCATGCGCACAAACAGATTAATGTGTTGCCGGCGAGGGAGCTTTGCTCGGGACATTTGATGTGACGTCATCGCCTACGAGAGCGTATGCCGTGACGTCAAACTTCACGATTTATCTCGGGATCTAGAAGTCGTAGAAGAAAAAGAAAAATTCCGTTGGTCCTCGTTTTTCCTGCTCTATGACTTTGAAACATCACCCAAGTAAGCGCGACTGTTCTATTGCCAAGGTCTTTATTAACGATGGACTTTCCCCTCCCTACGGTCACAAGCTACCAACCTACTCAAGCCAGAATTCCTGGGTTAGATTCCCGCCGGTGGGGGTCGAAGTTTTTTCGACTTTATGCTTGGAGTTGACTATGCTCTCAGCCTCTTGAGGGCAATTGATTAGCTGCTTTAATCGAGTAGCTACCAGTGGCGGCATTACAAGTGTAAAAAGATCGATGAGCAGACTTTCCTGATAATGGTCATTGGTCATTTGGTTCTGGTGTCGTTGTGATTGTCATGGCGATTTTGATAGTACCTATGTTGTTTCTATAGTTATGTTAGTCACCTATAGTATACCTATGTAGTTCCAATAGTTATGTTAGTCAAATTGTGGTACTTCTAGTGATTGCAGTAGTGCTAACTGTCGTTTTATGGTACCAGTCTCGGTGGCGTAGTGGTCAAGACGCTCACCTGGTAATCAGGAGGGCGTGGGTTCCATTCTAGCCGAGGTATGGAGTTTTATCCTCATTTATTTGAGAATTTGACCACATAATAATGGAGCTCTAAGGGTTAGGTGGTAGAGAACGGCTAAGGCGTTAACCTCGCCTAGTGGTTGCCTTCCACTCAAGAGTCTATTATTATTATTATTATGGTAGTAGATGGTCCTGATCATGATTAAAGCTGTTACTATTGATCAGTCAGATTGACTCATAGTTCGATTCCTGAAATATTGGTGTTTATTTCTTGAGTACAAACCTACATAGTAGAAACATTTTGATTTCGTTTGAGGTATTTATTTTTTTTTTTTTTTAGCAAAACTGAATTGAGCTAAAACGGTGTACTTAAAATCATAAAATGTGTGTAGGTACTCTTTGTAAAATGACTTGTAGTGATTCTAGTGATAAGGATAAAGGAATCGTGTATTTAGCCAAAATTAATTGAGCTAAAACGGCGTAAAACCATAAAATATGTGTACGGCAGACCCAGATCAGACTACAGGGAACTGTAACAACGGAGGTCTTTTCGTCCCGAAATCGAAGAGAGAAAAGAGGACAGAATAGGAAGCAAATCGTTCCGAGAACGAACCTTACAGGATGAAGCTCGCCCCGGATGCGAATTGAACTCGCTTATCAGGCAGACGCACTACCAATACCAACCAAGCTAAGCTGGCAAATATCATTTTATTGTTGTTTTAAAATACATCAGGTATATTCGGCTTGCCCATATTTTAAATGTCAAAGTGATAATGATAAGACTTGAGCAATTATTTAATGTCATTAATTCATTATTCTAATGAAAGTGCGACCAGATCGTGCTATTATCGCGTTATAAGTGCACTTTTAAGCATTGTGTTCTCATAACACTTTTATTATGTCAAGGCCAAAGTCGGAAGTTGCTTAGGAGGTACCTAACAGCATGTGCCAAGTGATAAGTTGATCAGTGATAACTAGTGATAATATTATATTTATATCATACAATATACAACATTAAATATTAGAGCTGCTTTCCTGCCCACCTTTGTGGCCGAGTGATCAAGAGTACTGACTGTCAACCCGGAGGTGCTGGGTTCGAATCCCGGCCAGGGCGAAAAATTTTCATCGTTGCATTCCTGAAAGCAACTTTATGACATTGCACTTCACACAAAATGTTGACGTCACAATTACTTTTCCAATGGTTTTGCAATATTTTGAAACGTTTTTCTTCGATAATTTTACGTCATAACTTGTGCAAATTGCGAAATGTTAAAGTGCAAATTTTTGCTGGACCGTGGACAAAATTGTTCTTTGTATGATTGGTGTAGCATGTCTGTCCTGAGCGAAGTCATGCTATGAAATGAGTCATGTTTATGATTTATGTTTTGTTCGTAATATGTATGTGTTATGTTGTGAACTTATTAAAGTTAGTAGGGTGTGATCTTTTTGAAAAGCCATGTGTAATGTGTTGTACCTATTCTGTATGTTACTATGATAAATTGATTTGTCATTTCTCGTTTTGGCCTGACATGATTAGGTACCGAAAGCAACTTTTGCTTGTTAGGGCTGGAGGATCGGATATTATAGGCAACTTTTTTGAGTGCCAAAGTAATTTCAGACATTTTCGCTGGCATTTCAATTAGCTAAACTGCGTAAAACAGTTTATATTGTAAACGTTGTAAACCGGTTTATAATTTGTAAACTGCGAAAACACTGTAAACAGTTTTCCTGTATTTTTATTTAAGTACTTTGAATTAATTTGAACCCGTACAGTGACGCATTTTCTTCAATCATCCATAAGAAGACCAATAAATTCTGAGACTACACCTTCTTTTGGAATGTTCATCACAAAGTATGATAAACTAACTCACCAATCACTCATTGTTTATTTATTGAACCATTTAGTAGTGATACTGAAAAGATAGGTAGGTATTATAGGTATCCAATTACCATCGTGTCAGAATAGAATCTAGAATTATTGCGGAAATATTAAGATAAGTATAGGTACCACACACCTACATAGGTATCTTTAGTATCGTATTGGAACTAAGAACAGCTGTGGAAGAATCAGGTAGGTATCTATCTACACTTGCGTGCGAAATTTTGGGGACAGATTGAATTTGGGACTTTTTCATACGTACAATATTTCCATTGAAAATAGAACTAACTACATACCTACCTAGAAAATCAAAGGCGCCATCTTGAAGACACAACATATGATTTTTAGGTATTCCGACCCACAAAACAGTTAGAACCTTTTTTTTAATATTGAGAAAAAGGCTGTCAGAGTAAAGGAATAGAACTGCAAACTGTCCTTTTTTTCTCGGACATTTAAGCTCTACTAATTGTGATGCGTTAGATTTTTACTTTCCTTATTTTTTCACTCAAGTGTGAGTTGCGCGCGCATGAGATCGTCTCAGATCGGCCGAGTCGTAATGGACAGGCTCGTAGTGGCGGATGTATTCGTTGAGACGTGTAGCTGAAACAGAATGAGAATATTAGATGAGGATGAGAACATTAGAATCGAAACGAATAGAATAGTTTAGAATACTTAGAAACTTAGAATAGAACAAAACAGAAAGGCGACAAAATTAGAATAGAACAAATGGGGTGGATGAGAACATTAATAGAATAGATATGAATACTTAGGGTAGAACAAAACAGGTGATTGAGAAAATTAGAATAGAACAAATTGGGTGGATGAGAACATTAATAGAATAGATATGAATACTTAGGGTAGAACAAAACAGGTGATTGAGAAAATTAGAATAGAACAAATGGGGTGGATGAGAACATGAATAGAATAGAAATGAATACTTAGGGTAGAACATAACAGTTGATTGAGAAAATTAGAATAGAACAAATGGGGTGGATGAGAACATTAATAGAATAGATATGAATACTTAGGGTAGAACAGAACAGGTGATTGAGAAAATTAGAATAGAACAAATGGGGTGGATGAGAACATTAATAGAATAGATATGAATACTTAGGGTAGAACAGAACAGGTGATTGATTAGAAAATTAGAATCGAATAGAATAGAATAGAATAGAAAAAGAGAATAATAGACTATTTTCAAAACTGGAACTTGGCCTGGATTTCGGGACATTTTTATTTATTTTGAACTGATAAAAGGGTGTGTTCTTCGCCATTTTTATTTCGCAGTAATTAAACAAATGTGTATATACTATATTGGACTCGTGTGGTCTGTGTCGTAGCAGGTTCACACCCCGTGTAGTACGTAAGTCCCTTTTCAAATGGGCCAGAAGAGACACAATACTTCCCCTTTAGGTGCTGGGTCAACACAAGAACACCAGAAAGGAACCCGTTGAAATATGTACTTGCAAATGAATTACAAGTGCAATTTTTTTCAGTACAGTTTGTTCCCTCGATCAAAATTCTTTAAAAAAAAGAAAAAAAAAGAGTTTAAACTCACTTTGTGGACCGTCATACATACAAACTTTACTTCATATTTCGGTTTAACTCTCGGCTGAAGCAACCTAATTGGTCAATTAAAAAAAAATCAGCCAATTAGATTTCTCCAAGAGTTAAATTTAAAAGGACCATCATACGTACAATGTTTGGCTTCATATTTCGTGTTCGAAGCTGACTAAGCTATAAATAATATCGCGGTGTCTGGACAACCTTGCTGTAACATTGATCGGAGTTACTTGTATCAAGGTTACAGGTAACAATCAATACACCAGGTACCCCCAGAGTGTTACAAGTGATGCCTTGGCGTGCAAAGAGAGAGGAAATGTGTGTTTGGACCAGTGAAATACAGCAATCAACTTAAATACCTGCCTACATACTACATAGGTACACATGAAAAACATATGTACATAGGCAGGAGGTAGGTATAACACAGTAAGCACGCTAAAAAATACATATTATCTTTATACATAGGTATGAAAAATATTATAGGTACCTACACATATAAAATAGGTACATTCAATAAAGGGATAGGTATAACATATATCAGTAAGCACCTTATATACCTACCTAATACATTACATAGATATCAAATACATTAAATACATCACACATACTATACATAGGTAGTATAATGTATATTATCATTAAAAACACGTAATGAATTTATAATAAAAACATTACACATGTGAAACATATTCCATGGCCGGACACGAAGGAAATTTTGCAGATGATGCAAGGAATATTTAAAAAAATTATAAGAACGCAGTAAAAAAAAGTATCAAGATATAGGTAGTTATTAGTTATAAACGACAAGAGACTGACAAGAAACGCCGACGCTATTCAGGTATAGGAAAAGCCTAAGAAGAAAAAGAAGAAGAAGAAGAAGAAGAAGAAGAAGGAGGAGGAGGAAGAATAAACGCCAGCAAAGTTTAATCAAGAAATCATGTCATCATCGAGGCTCGAACCACCAACACACTTGTCTTGTGGAGCAGAAAATGTGAGCATTTAAACTTTCAACTCAGGCATAGTATCATAGTGTAAAACTGACTGTAGACTCTATAGTGAATTAGGTGTACTTTCTATTACATGCTTCAGTAGCATCAGATGGAGATTTGTAGGTATAACTTTCAAATTTTTTGATTCTAATTGAATTATTGTAAACAAAATTACATCACCTATTAACTCATTTACGCCCACTAATCGCTCGCTGACATTGTAAATATAGCACAGAGTAAATAAAGCACATAAGGAAGACAGGATAGGAGAAATCAGCCGTTCCGAGAACGAACCTTACCTATTGTCACCCCACGCCACCTAAGTAATAGGTAACTACCTTGTGGATCTTTGCTAGCACTCGCAAACGTCACACTATTTAGAACAAAATCCGCCCCGGGCGGGAATCGAACTCGCGACCTACCGCTTAAATGGCAGACGCGCTACCTTCCAAGCTAACTATAAGCTGACACACCGGGACTCTGAAACTCCATTGGCTTGGTCAATACATGATATTTTTTTTTTTTTTAGGTCTTAGATAGGGCTCACATTTATATGTAGATAGTAAAGGGTCCGCCCGTATATTGTTGTGAATAAAATGAAATAAAATATAATACCGCCATTACAATGCTGGAACGCTTGGTCAGACAAACACTCCGCTCTGAGACTCGAACCCGCAACCTAGCACTTACAAGGCGAACGCGCTACTCTCCTAGATAACTAGGCTGGCAAATCGGGACTCTAAAACTCTATTCGCTTGGTCAATACATGATATAATACCACCATTACAATGCTGAAACGCTTGGTCAAACAAACACTCCGCTCTGGGAATCGAAATTCTTTATGGTAAAGCAGAGCTTTTTCACAACTTTTGTGGATATCACAACATTACTAAGTGCCTCCTTTGCAATCGATTTCCACATTTCAATAATCTTTTTACACTGGTAATGCCGCCACTGGTCGCTACTCAATTGTCCTCACGAGGCTGAGTACAGCCCGAACTCCAAGCACAGAGCCGAAAAAAACCTCGGCCCCGCCGGGAATCGAACCCGGACCTCCTGAGTGCAAGCCTAGTGTGATACCCACTCGGCCACGGAGGTTGCTCGCTCGGTCAATATATGATATAATACCGCCATTACAATTCTGGACGCTTAGTCAACCAAACACTCCGCTTTGGTATACAGACAGGATGTGAATATTTTTATTTCCACGGAGAGGAGTCGAACACCGAATCCTTCGCGATCAGTGGCTTGGAAAAACGAACAAACAAAGAATCTCGGAATCCTACTACCTTGATTGGAAGGTTGGCAGGTACCTGAATAGCATCGGTATACTGATCTACTGGTACTGATACTACCTACCAGTACCTAGATCAGGGGTTTCCAACTAGCGGCCCGCGGGCCACATGTGGCCCGTCAGACCCGCAAAGCTTTTAGGGTGGTCCCTCGGGCTTGATTTTTGCTGTTTTGCTACGGGGTGGACTCCGAAAATCCTGTATACGGGCTTGCTGCCCTGTGTATGTGGCCCGCGAAGTACCTGCCAATGTAGCATGTGGCCCGCATACACATGGAAGTTGGAAATCCCTGACCTAGATTGTGTAGGTACTATACTTAGATAGATCATGGAGTCTAGATTTTAGATAGACAGAAAGATTCTGACGGTTGAGCTGTTTAAGCAAATTTGCACATTTCAGATCTAACTGAGTGAAATTCGCTCAAATATCGCGTGCACAAACAACGGTCTGTCGAAAGACCAGATGGGAAGACTTGTTGTTCACTACTGGATTGTATTGAATGGACTTTTCAGTCCACTCTTAGCAAGATAAACAGATAATCCATGAAACTCAAATCATGAATTCTTAATGAGAAAGCTGCCAATGTAGCATGTGGCCCGCATACACATGGAAGTTGGAAATCCCTGACCTAGATTGTGTAGGTACTATACTTAGACAGATCATGGAGTCTAGATTTTAGATAGACAGAAAGATTCTGACGGTTGAGCTGTTTAATCAAATTTGCACATTTCAGATCTAACCGAGTGAAATTCGCTCAAATATCGCGTGCACAAACAACGGTCTGTCGAAAGACCAGATTGGAAGACTTGTTGTTCACTACTGGATTGTATTGAATGGACTTTTCAGTCCACTCTTAGCAAAATAAACAGATAATCCATGAAACTCAAATCATGAATTCTTTATGAGAAAGCAGAGAGCTTCTTCACAACTTTTGTGGGTATCACAGCATTACTAAGTGCGTCCTTTACCATGAATTCTCATCTACCTACTCGTATCATCAATTCTTTTTACACTTGTAATGCCGCCACTGGTAGCTACTCGATTAAAGCAGCTACTCAATTGCCCTCAAGAGGCTGAGAAAGCAGAGAGCTTCTTCACAACTTTTGTGGGTATCACAGCATTACTAAGTGCGTCCTTTACCATGAATTCTCATCTACCTACTCGTATTATCAATTCTTTTTACACTTGTAATGCCGCCACTGGTAGCTACTCGATTAAAGCAGCTACTCAATTGCCTTCAAGAGGCTGAGGGCATAGCCAACTCCAAGCATAAAGTCGAAAAAACTTCGACCCCCCCACCGGGAATCTAACCCAGGAATTCTGGCTTGAGTAGGTTGGTAGCTTGTGACCGTAGGGAGGGTAAAGCCCATCGTTAATAAAGACCTTGGCAATAGAACAGTCGCGCTTACTTGGGTGATGTTTCAAAGTCATAGAGCAGGAAAAACGAGGACCAACGGAATTTTTCTTTTTCTTCTACGACTTCTAGATCCCGAGAGCACAAATCGCGATTTTGTGTGCGTCAGTGATACCAGATATGACAGACAACGCAGTTGGTCCTGAGTTAGAGCGAAGGATGCGTTACTATGTACAAACAATTTTTTTTTTTTTTAAGAGGTTTGACAGAGGGAACTGTAACTTCTATGGTCTTATCGTCCCGAAATCGAAGAGAGAAGGAAGACAGGACAGGAGAAAGCCAGCCATTCCGAGAACGAACATTATCCCATCAGGACAAAATCCGCCCCGGGCGGGAATCGAACAGCCGTTCCGAGAACGAACATTATCCCATCAGGATAAAATCCGCCCCGGGCGGGAATCGAACCCGCGGCCTAGCGCTTACAAGGCAGACGCACTACCTACTAAGCTAACTAGGCTGGCTATGTACAAACAAATGGATCTCATTTTGAACAGCTTTTATAAATTTGTTTGTTGTTGTTTCTATACCTATGCAGTATCTTGCCTATCTGCAGTACATCCTGCAGTAGTTCTGCATTGGATTTGGTTATGATCCGGAAAATTGGTACCTTGGTATCTGGCTATACTGGTTAGATCTTAGATCGCCAGCATAGTTGGAGTTGGAGACCTAGTCGGCTACCTTACCTAGTAAGTAAGTACTTTATCATAATAGATCGCTAGCAAAGTAAGTACCTACTGTAAGTAGTACTTGAGTACTTAAAGTTAGTAGTTCTTTCCTCTTTCTTCGTTCGTTCTTCGACGACTACGAAGCGACCATCGCGACATCTAGATCCCGAGATAAATCGATTTAAAAGATACCGGCTAAATCTTATTTACTAACGTCACGACATATACTCCCGTACGCAATGACGTCACATCTAATTAGATCGCTAGCAAAGTAAGTACCTACTGTAAGTAGTGCTTGGGTATTTAAAGTTAGTAGTTCTTTCCTCTTTCTTCGTTCGTTCTTCGACGACTACGAAGCGACCATCGCGACATCTAGATCCCGAGATAAATCGATTTAAAAGATACCGGCTAAATCTTATTTACTAACGTCACGACATATACTCCCGTACGCAATGACGTCACATCTACTGTTCCGAGCCAAGCTCCCTTGCAGGCATTTCGACCTTGCAGACACATTTCCGGAGTTTGGACATCAGATTTGAATTCTTTACAGCTTTTTAGTCCGTCCTTCCTTTATTATTACGTAGGAATTCAGCTTTTATTCATAATTTTTACCCAATATCATAACCTCTATTGCCGTGCATTCAGCGTGCTATCGCCCGAGTTCTACTTTGGATCGGGAGTCACATCTACTGTTCCGAGCCAAGCTCCCTTGCAGGCATTTCGACCTTGCAGACACATTTCCGGAGTTTGGACATCAGATTTGAATTATTGGCAATTTTTTACGTAGGAATTCAGCTTTTATTCATAATGTTTACCCTATTTCATAACCTCTATCGCCGTGCGTTCAGCGTGCTATCGCCCGAGTTCTACTTTGGATCGGGAAAATTGGTAGGTATAGTGTAGGTATACCGACTTGGTTAGATTTATCTAGGCAGTATACCTATCTATCGATGTAGGTACATAGTATGCTGTGTTTGTGTTGGTACCGAGTCATGGCACAGTTGACACCTGCTCAAGTTTTTTTTTCCCTTCTTTGTAGTTTTTCTTCTTCTTCTTCTTCTTCTTCTTCTTCTTCTTTCCTTCTTTACCAGTCTTTCTTTTTCTTCTTCTCCTCCTCCTCATTTTAATTCAATTGGTTACGCACCACTAAACTGGACCGAGTATTTCTGCATATTACTGCATGATTGTTGCTTGGTTCTGGGGAAAACCCAGACCGACACAGATGATGGTCGATTCCTATGTAAAAAGTTAGGAAAAATCCAAATCTGAGGTCAAAACTCCGAAAAAATAACTGTAAAAGGTCAAAATTCAATTTTTATTTTCCATTCTAATGAAAAAGTTCAAATATGTGTGACGTCAGACTTTACGCAGTTGTTTTTTTCGTCCGTTAGGTAGCGCCACTATGCAAGCGCGCTAACGGAGGAGCAGAAAGAACTGCGCAGAAACGTATGCGCACAAACACATTAATGCGTTCCCTGCGAGGGAGCTTTGCTTGGGATGTAACGTCATAGCCTACGGGAGCGTATGCCGTGACGTCAAAGTTCACGATTTAACGGTATTTCTTAAATCGATCTATCTCGTGATCTAGAAGTCGTAGAAGAAAAAGAAAAATTCCGTTGGTCCTCATTTTTCCTGCTCTATGACTTTGAAGCATCACCCAAGTAAGCGCAACTGCTCTATTGGTAGGTATACCGACTTGGTTAGATTTATCTGGGTAGTATACTTATCTATCGATGTAGGTGCATAGTATGCTGTGTTTGTGTTGGTACCGAGGCATGGCAGAGTTGACACCTGCTCAAGTTTTTTTTTACTTCTCTGTAGTTCTTCTTCTTCTCCTTCTTCTTTTTCTTCTCGAGCCTCGATGATGACATGATTTCTTGATTAAACTTTGCTGGCGTTTATTCTTCCTCCTCCTCCTTCTTCTTCTTCTTCTTCTTCTTTTTCTTCTTAGGCTTTTCCTATACCTGAATAGCGTCGGCGTTTCTTGTCAGTCTCTTGTCGTTTATAACTAATAACTACCTATATCTTGATACTTTTTTTTACTGCGTTCTTATAATTTTTTTAAATATTCCTTGCATCATCTGCAAAATTTCCTTCGTGTCCGGCCATGGAATATCGAGCCTCGATGATGACATGATTTCTTGATTAAACTTTGCTGGCGTTTATTCTTCCTCCTCCTCCTTCTTCTTCTTCTTCTTCTTCTTCTTCTTTTTCTTCTTAGGCTTTTCCTATACCTGAATAGCGTCGGCGTTTCTTGTCAGTCTCTTGTCGTTTATAACTAATAACTACCTATATCTTGATACTTTTTTTTACTGCGTTCTTATAATTTTTTTAAATATTCCTTGCATCATCTGCAAAATTTCCTTCGTGTCCGGCCATGGAATATGTTTCACATGTGTAATGTTTTTATTATAAATTCATTACGTGTTTTTAATGATAATATACATTATACTACCTATGTATAGTATGTGTGATGTATTTAATGTATTTGATATCTATGTAATGTATTAGGTAGGTATATAAGGTGCTTACTGATATATGTTATACCTATCCCTTTATTGAATGTACCTATTTTATATGTGTAGGTACCTATAATATTTTTCATACCTATGTATAAAGATAATATGTATTTTTTAGTTAATGTATTTGATATCTATGTAATGTATTAGGTAGGTATATAAGGTGCTTACTGATATATGTTATACCTATCCCTTTATTGAATGTATTTCATATGTGTAGGTAGGTACCTATAATATTTTTCATACCTATGTAATGTAGATCATATGTATTTAACGTGCTTACTGTGTTATACCTACCTCCTGCCTATGTACATATGTTTTTCATGTGTACCTATGTAGTATGTAGGCAGGTGTTATACCTACCTCCTGCCTATGTACATATGTTTTTCATGTGTACCTATGTAGTATGTAGGCAGGTATTTAAGTTGATTGCTGTATTCACTGGTCCAAACACACATTTCTTCTCTCTTTGCACGCCAAGGCATCACTTGTAACACTCTGGGGGTACCTGGTGTATTGATTGTTACCTGTAACCTTGATACAAGTAACTCCGATCAATGTTACAGCAAGGTTGTCCAGACACCGCGATATTATTTATAGCTTAGTCAGCTTTGAACACGAAATATGAAGTAAACATTAGTAAACATTGTACGTATGATGGTCCTTTTAAATTTAACTCTTGGAGAAATCTAATTGGCTGATTTTTTTTTAATTGACCAATTAGGTTGCTTCAGCCGATTTTTTTTTTTTTTTTTAAGAATTTTGATCGAGGGAACAAACTGTACTGAAAAAAATTGCACTTGTAATTCATTTGCAAGTACATATTTCAACGGGTTCCTTTCTGGTGTTCTTGTGTTGACCCAGCACCTAAAGGGGAAGTATTGTGTCTCTTCTGGCCCATTTGAAAAGGGACTTACGTACTACACGGGGTGTGAACCTGCTACGACACAGACCACACGAGTCCAATATAGCATCACATTTGTTTAATTACTGCGAAATAAAAACGGCGAAGAACACACCCTTTTATCAGTTCAGTTTCAATCGTTGCAATTTCGCTTGATTAAGATTGGCTAAGTACATGATTTTCTTATCTTATCACACAAATTAATTTTCTTATCAGAAAACCTTTGTTCTATTCCCACATGTCTTCATAATGACTAATTGGCTACTGAGAAGTGTGAATAATTATTTTTTGATTTACAATTATTATTATCATTAAGTATTATTTTTTTTTTTTTTTAAAGAAAGACAATAGGTACCTATCTAAATCTCGAAAAAAACAACAACTTTTTTAAGTAGTTGGTCCTAAAAAGTAAAATAAATACAAATGTCCCGAAATATTCAGTTATCCAAGCCAAGTTCCAGTTTTGAAAATAGTCTATTCTCTTTTTCTATTCTATTCTATTCGATTCTAATTTTCTCAATCACCTGTTCTGTTCTACCCTAAGTATTCATATCTATTCTATTAATGTTCTCATCCACCCCATTTGTTCTATTCTAATTTTCTCACATTTCTGTGTTGTTCTATTCTAAGTTTCTAAGTATTCTAAACTATTCTATTCGTTTCAATTCTAATGGTCTCATCCTCATCTATTCTGTTTCAGCTACCCGTCTGAACGAATACATCCGCCACTACGAGCCTGTCCATTACGACTCGGCCGATCTGAGACGATCTCATGCGCGCGCCAAACGATCTGTCACGCGTGACCACACGCTCGACTTGCGATTCGACGCGCACGGCCGCCACTTTGCTCTGCGCATGCGCCGAGATCTGGGCGTGTTCTCGGATAACTTGGAGGTGGTGGATGGGGAGGGTCGTCTGTTCGAGACCCGGCCCGATACGTCCCATGTGTACATGGAATATGTTTCACATGTGTAATGTTTTTATTATAAATTCATTACGTGTTTTTAATGATAATATACATTATACTACCTATGTATAATATGTGTGATGTATTGAATGTATTTGATATCTATGTAATGTATTAGGTAGGTATATAACGTGCTTACTGATATATGGTATACCTATCCCTTTATTGAATGTATTTCATATTTGTAGGTAGGTACCTATAATATTTTTCATACCTATGTAATGTAGATCATATGTATTTAGCGTGCTTACTGTGTTATACCTACCTCCTGCCTATGTACATAAATATGTTTTTCATGTGTACCTATGTATGTAAGTAGGGTATATACCTACCTATTTAAGTTGATTGCTGTATTTCACTGGTCCAAACACACATTTCCTCTCTCTTTGCACGCCAAGGCATCACTTGTAACACTCTGGGGGTACCTACCGGGTGTATTGATTGTTACCTGTAACCTTGATACAAGTAACTCCAATCAATGTTACAGCAAGGTTGTCCAGACACCGCGATATTATTTATAGCTTAGTCAGCTTCGAACACGAAATATGAAGCCAAACATTGTACGTATGATGGTCCTTTTAAATTTAACTCTTGGAGAAATCTAATTGGCTGAATTTTTTTGAATTGACCAATTAGGTTGCTTTATCCGAGAGTTAAACCGAAATATGAAGTAAAGTTTGTATGTATGACGGTCCACAAAGTGAGTTTAAACTCTTTTTTTTTCTTTTTTTTAAAGAATTTTGATCGAGGGAACAAACTGTACTGAAAAAAATTGCACTTGTAATTCATTTGCAAGTACATACATATTTCAACGGGTTACTTTCTGGTGTTCTTGTGTTGACCCAGCACCTAAATGGGAAGTATTGTGTCTCTTCTGGCCATTTTGAAAAGGGACATACGTACTACACGGGGTGTGAACCTGCTACGACACAGACCACACGAGTCCAATATAGTATATACACATTTGTTTAATTACTGCGAAATAAAAATGGCGAAGAACACACCCTTTTATCAGTTCAATTTCAATCGTTGCAATTTCGCTTGATTAAGATTGGCTAAGTACATGATTTTCTTATCTTATCACACAAATGTCATAACCAGCACGATTTTTCTCTCAGGTCATTTCGGAGGTTGCGGAGTGCCGGATAACCAGGCCGGAATGTCCTGGATGGATCGGGTGGCCAATTCCGGCGTCGACGAAGACGATTACCCTCCTACGGCCGACGACAATTCGGAAGATAACCATCTGAACCCTCTGGAGGCCGAGGCTCCACATGAGAAATATTCACGCGAGGCCAATACGAGGAGGAGTAAAAGGGGCGCTAACGGGAAGGAGGAGAAGAAGTCGAAGGACGAGAAGAGGAACACGACTTGTTCCCTGTTCATACAGACGGATCCGCTCATTTGGAGACATATTACGGAACAGGTAATAGAATAACGGCCGTGAAACACTCTTTTTCAACAGTTTCATTCCTTGTTTTCACACCCATTTTCATTCATTTCAGCATCGGAGGGCGCGTTCTGCGGGAACAAGATCGTGGAGGCGGGTGAGGAGTGTGATTGTGGATACGATGATGAAGAGTGTGAGAATGATCGGTGCTGTTATCCGCGGGAAATGAAGCAGGAGGATCTCCGCCTGAATGCGTCCGCCAAGGGGTGTGCCAGGAAGGCGTATACCGAGTGCAGGTAAGATTTCGTTTATTTTTGAGGGGCACTACTGGTAAAATTGCAGAATAAGATTGAAAAATATTATCCCAGTAATATTGTCTCCTAGCAACGAAATCAACAACTGGAAAAACTCTCCCAGTTCTGAGACATCTTTTTATCATTCTGTACAAATTTCTCTGTTCACATTTCTCTGCTTCAATAAACCTTCTCCTTTTCATACCAATCCTTCCCTTGTCCTTTATTCAATCCTTACATACAATTACAATTAAAAGATACAATAGAATAGAATATAATGTCTTATATTTGGTAGAATATTTGATCCATCCTATTCTAATTTATGCACCAAAATGGTAATTGGAATTTCTTCATTGACAAAAAAAAAAGGCAAATGGTGAGAAGATAACTTTGTGACCAATTGCAACATTGTTTATGATCTTTGCTTCTAAGAAAAGAGGTGTGAAAATTAATTAACTCATTCAGCTGCCAATCATCCTAGAATAAGTAAAAAAAAAAAAACAAAAGTTTGTGTGGGGCGTGGGGGGGATTTTACTTTACATCACATTTGATTGATATCCAAAGAAGCATTT
>NW_007377829.1:128341-152679 GCF_000475195.1 Diaphorina citri | reverse complement strand
TAATTGCCATGCCGACATTAAAAGAGGAGAGAAAAGTGAATGAGGGGAGGGTAAAAAATCGAAAAAAGATAGGATAGATTTTGGTTGGTGTAATGTAAATCTTGCACTTTTCGAATTCAATTTTAGCACACTTTAATACATGTAAATGAAAATCTTACTCCTGAGGCTGTTGAGAAGTATTTTTGACTATATTTTGTGTCCCCTTTTTACTAGTACTAGATTGATATTCTATTCTATTCTATTTTATTCTGTTCTACTCCCTACTACCACCATTAGGGGTAAAGGGACTTTTCAGTCCTATTCGGGCAGGATAAACAAGGTATTCTATTCTATTCTACTCTACTATATTATTCTATTCTATTCTGTTCTACTCTACTATATTATTCTATTCCCAGATTGATGATGACATCGCATGCCGGCCGCACTACAAGGGTGAGCGCAACCACTTCTGCCAGGAGAACATTGACGTGAGCAACTTTCTCAATCTTCACTCTCTGGGCAACCACGAGGCTTTCTGTCTTGCTTATGTCTTCACCTATAGGGACTTCACTGGAGGAACTCTGGGCCTAGCCTGGGTAGCTTCGGCCTCAGGTAAGAATAGAGTATATCTCGTCTATTCTGTTAGGATAAGAATGAAAACTCCCTTTATCCCCGCAGTCTAGACTAGATATTCTACTCTACTATATTATTCTATTCTATTCTGTTCTACTCTACTATATTATTCTATTCCCAGATTGATGATGACATCGCATGCCGGCCGCACTACAAGGGAGAGCGCAATCACTTCTGCCAGGAGAACATTGACGTGAGCAACTTTCTCAATCTTCACTCTCTGGGCAACCACGAGGCTTTCTGTCTTGCTTATGTCTTCACCTATAGGGACTTCACTGGAGGAACTCTGGGCCTAGCCTGGGTAGCTTCGGCCTCAGGTAAGAATAGAATAGAATATATCTCATTTATAGAATAGAATATATCTCATTTATACTGCTAGGATGAGATATATTCACTCTCTGGGCAACCACGAGGCTTTCTGTCTTGCTTATGTCTTCACCTATAGGGACTTCACTGGAGGAACTTTGGGCCTTGCCTGGGTAGCTTCGGCCTCAGGTAAGAATAGAATATATCTCGTCTATTCTGTTAGGATAAGAATGAAAACTCCCTTTATCCCCGCAGTCTAGACTAGTCTATTATGTATGTTTGAACAAATTGCAATAAAGAAACTAATTATTCAAATAACTGAAAAATAAACCCATTAACCAGAAAATTAATAAAAGTGAGAGATGAAAAGTTGAAAAAAGGAAGGTTTTGTTAAAGTCCTAGCATCGGCAAAAGAGTCTGAATGAGGTCTACAGTTCACAAAACTACTATTTCTTCACAATATCAAAAGATCATTGATAATGAACCATTATCATTCTAATGTCAAGATCAATCACAATAGACTAAACGAAGATTCTACTAAATTAGGGATGTCGATATTATATCGATATTTCCGGATATCGATATTTTGGTTTCGATATATCGATATTTGATATCGATATTACGGTTCCGATATATCGAACAATATCGGAAAAAAAATGTCGATATCGAATAAAAATATCGGTATTTGTGGCGTGTTCGCCGGCTAGCTTTACATCAACCAATGAAATCCTTTGTTCAGTGATTACTCAAAAATGTCGATATCGAATAAAAATATCGGTATTTGTGGCGTGTTCGCCGGCTAGCTTCACATCAACCAATGAAATCCTTTGTTCAGTTATTACTCGATGATGCCGTTTATTTCATTCCTTAATTCCCAGCCGTTTCTGAGATATAAGCGTGGTTCGCAAATCACGAACCACCCTGTATATTATACCTATCTACATTTTCAATATCGCTACTAATTGGTTCAATAAATAAACAATGAGTGATTGGGGAGTTAGTTTATCATACTTTGTGCTGAACATTCCAAAAGAAGGTGTAGTCTCAGAATTTATTGGTCTTCTTATGGATGATATAAGAAAATGCGTCACTACTTATATGGGTTTAAATTAATATAAAGTAAATATGTATTAATTTTAAGTTTACGTAAGTACAGGAAAATTGTTTACAGTGTTTACGTAGTTTACAAATTACAAAATTATAAATCTTACTTATGCATTGTAGTTACTGTTTGATGCGTGTTTGATTTGTGGCACAATTCGATCTATTAATCAAGAGTAAAACTCCAGGTGCAATGTAAGCTTGAAAATTAATAACACCCGTTATAACCCTTGGTTGCTTTTTTATTGTAGAATGTAAATACAACATCATCTGGTCCTGATTTAATAGGCAAAAATATTGGAGGATTTTGGTAGAATTTGATGGAAAAAAATCTGGTGTGATCATCCACGACTTTCCTTGTCCTATTAAATCATCCATAACATCTGAAAACCGCACCAAGTGGACAAAAACCTTTGACCAAATGTGTACATAACTTTTCTCATTATAGGGTAAGGAAAGTAAAAAGGCAATCGATCATAGTGTAGTGTTGACACCGCTCCTTGCTTATCAGGTGCAAACTGGAAAACAGTGTTTACGTAGTTTACAAATTACAAAATTATAAATCTTACTTATGCATTGTAGTTACTGTTTGATGCGTGTTTGATTTGTGGCATAATTCGATCTATTAATCAAGAGTAAAACTCCAGGTGCAATGTAAGTTTGAAAATTAATAACACCCGTTATAATCTTTGGTTGCTTTTTTATTGTAGAATGTAAATACAACATCATCTGGTCCTGATTTAATGGGCAAAAATATTGGAGGATTTTGGTAGAATTTGATGGAAAAAAATCTGGTGTGATCATCCACGACTTTCCTTGTCCTATTAAATCATCCATAACATCTGAAAACCGCACCAAGTGGACAAAAACCTTTGACCAAATGTGTACATAACTTTTCTCATTATAGGGTAAGGAAAGTAAAAAGGCAATCGATCATAGTGTAGTGTTGACACCGCTCCTTGCTTATCAGGTGCAAACTGGAAAAAAAAAAATTCTGACTATGCAAGTATTCATAGCTACCACACATATCATAACATAACACAAAGGAACAAAACATAAATCATTCACTGAACATGACTTTACTCAGGACATGCTACCAAAGGCAGACATGCTATGAACAACATCAATCAGACAAACGATCTGCAATTGTATGTTATTATTTCACACATGCTGTCAAGTAAACAACTTCCGACATTGGCCTTGACATAATAAAAGTATTATGAGAACACAATGCTTAAAAGTGCACTTATAACACGATAATAGCACGATCTGGTCCCACTTTCATTATAAATATTATAATAATAAATGAATGACATTAAGTAAATAATTGCTCAAGTTTTATATCACTTTGACATTTAAAACATGGGCAAGCCGAATACCTGAGAAATGCCTGATGTACGAGTATTTTAATATTTTAAAACAACAATAAAATAAAATTTGCCAGTCTGGTTAGTTTGGAGGGTAGCGCGTAGCGCGCCATGTAAGCGCTAGGTCGCGTTTAATTTCCACCCGGGGCGAGCTTCATCTTAAACAGATAAGGTTCGTTCTCCGAACGGCTGACTTTCTCCTATCCTGTCCCCTTTTCTCTCTACGCTTTCGGGATGATAAGACCCTAGGAGTTACAGTTTCCTCTGTCAAACCTCTTGGATATTGAAGAAATCGAAGAGAAGTCTTTCGGGACGATAAGAGCCCCGTTTTTCGGGACGATAAGCGTTGTTACAGTTCCTTCTAGTCTGGCGTACAAAGAGTAGACACATATTATGATTTTACGCCGTTTTAGCTCAATTAAGATTAGCTAAAAACACGATTTTCTTATCACTACACGTCATTTTCTAATCAGAAAACCGCATATGGCTTCATTAGCACTAACAGTGACTAATCGGTTACTTAGAAGTGTGAATGATCTTTTGATGGACAGTTATGTATTCATGGAAATTATCAACACCTACTTATTTGTTACTTGATGGTGAGAATGACACCCAAAGCATTTTTATTCTTCGAAGAACATAACTGAGGATAAGGCCTTAGCAGTTATAGTTCCCTCTGTCAAATCTCTTCAAAAAAGACCGACCGACCTACGGGAGTTATGATAAAAACAAACAGACCGGTAAAATAGAAAAATCGCCCAAGTTAAAACAGACACGAGTGCCAAACGTAGCAATCATATTGAATCACCGCATGATATCATGGTCTTCAATTACCATTTCAATCGAACAAGCCATACATTATTGTCTATTTACGTCCTGAGCTTCAAGAGGTGTGTCCACACATAGTCGACGGCTGTCGATCGATGTGAATTTGTTGTGAATCGATATCGATCGACGAGGTGAATCTATGTTGTTGAGGCAGTGTGGACGGTTCAATTTGAACGATCGATTTCGATCGACAACCGGTCGACTATGTTTGGACATACCTTAAGTCTAGTATACATACAACGGAAACATTTGTTTTGCAGCAGTTGTGAACAGTTCCTTCCAAGATAGACTAGATTCGTAGAAGCTTAACCCATCTTTTGGGGCTTTTTGGCCCCTACACCTAAGCCTCGGAGTGGGCTTTTTGTGAATCCTTTCAAGATAAAACCTAGTGTGCACAAAAGACAAGACTAGGTAAATGCTTCAGAAATGAGTCTGGAGAGTAAAAAGTTGTTAGATTGTTGCAAAAACATTTCTGGATTGTTGAGAAACAAAATCAAATCATGAATCTTTGTGGTGAAGCAGAGAGCTTTCTCACAACTTTGTGGGTATCACAGTATTACAAGTCTTTCATTTAAGTACTCAATCATCATGGTAATGGTAATGGTAATAATATTACTTTTATTTAACAATAAATACAAAACATAATGAATGACAATTGAACAAGCAAAATGACAAATGTAGGTACAGATTAATAAATTGAATTTTTGCTATGCTAATCAATTGTTCGTTTTTTAACATGGTAAGTATTATAAACCCAATGTGGCTAAGCACGGGTGGGGTTTATTATTTTTAATTTATCTTTTTCCAATTATTTCATTCATTTGTCATTCATTCATTCATTTCATTCATTCATTTGTCCAATTATTTCCAATTATTTTTTTTTTTTTTTTTTGTCTTTTTTTTTTTTTTTTTTTCATATTTTATTATCGCTCGTCTCTTCGACGTGTAATGCCGCCACTGGTCGCTACTCGATTAAAGTAGCTACTCAATTGTCCTCACGAGGCTGAGTGCACCCCGAACTCCCGAACGGAGCCAAAAAAAAAAAAAAAACTCGGCCCCGCCGGGAGTCAAACCCGGACCTCCTGCGTGCAAGCCTAGTGTGATACCCACTCGGCCACGGAGGTTGCTTGTTGAGAAACAATATTTCTGATGAAAATATTGCTGGTGTCCACTAGGCAATCTTCTTCTTTTTTCTTCGCCTTTTCCGTGTACGGACGGGGTCGTCGTTTTTCGTCAGCCTCTCAAGCAGCCCTAACTAGGGTAATTGTTTTGGGCTGACATTTGGTTTTGGCTACAAATTTTATGATGGATCCCTCGCACTCAACCTTTGCTATTTCTTTAGCAAGAGATATTCAGGCTGGTCCCTGTTTAAAGTTTTCTAGCCACCAGACTTTTGAATAGAGGCCACATATTGGCCATATTACCGATGTTACACATATTGCCATGTTGCCATTTACTAGGAAATGATCATGGTATCAATCTACTTAGCTCTGCATCAACACACATGCTCCATACACCATACAATGACCCTAGGGTCTCTGAATAGTTAGGGGTCTGGGTCCCCTCTCTCTCTCTCAATACTTAGCATAATGGGGACATACATAGATAATTATGTATACTACATATTTATTTTATTTACTTATTTATGTATTCTCCTCCTCTCCTCGTCCCTGTTTTTACAATAAATAATGCTAATACATAAGTAGGTATGTGAATTGTGAATACACATGGTAGTGAAGATGAATATTTAGCAGGGAGTTCAAAGTAGGTACTGTAGAAATCACACAAAAGAAAGACCTCAAAAGGGGACTTTAATTCAATTTTGTTCATGACACTGATAACAGTGATAATCAAATGCATTGAATTTTTCTGGCTAATTTCACATTTTATTTATTTACACACAGCATCACAATTCAAGGCCATGTGTGGAAAACAAACAAATAGGTAGGTAATTAATTAAGTGCTTATTTATATCCAACCTTACAAACTATACCTAAAGCAAAAGTTGTCCATCTGGCCTCTTGGTAAGTAGAGCTAGAGAGCCTACCCAGAGATAAATAGGTAGGTACTTAATTACTTAAGTACCTACCTCAATAGAATTTCTTTCTACTTGAGACCTAGCCTAATAGATCAGTAGGTACCATGATACCTATACCTACCTATTTTGACCATGCTGTAGGCACCTCAGTTATTTTAATTATGGAAACCTCGGTGATTTAATTGGCAATCAAGATTTCCTTCATAACGACTGTACCAATTATCATCGATAAAATGATAACTCAGTTATGATTACTGAATAATTTACGATCAAGGTGATCTGTGACTAATTTATTATAGCTACTTACCCAAGAGTCTCAATAATATGACATCTCACCTACCAAGCCTCTATCAATAGATTTTTACTTAGGTATTTATTTTTATGTACCTAGGTACCTAGTTACTTAGCTTTAATAATTTTAATCTGATTTTAATGTAACAATTCTGTTTGAGTAGTATGCTGTGTTATTTGGCAAACCCAAACTTTGGGCAGCTCATCAATAAATTGTTATTGGTTGCTTCTCTCTAAGTAAGTATTGTTTGTACAAAATGAGTTTCAAGTCCAAAAGATTCTGCACTCAATTTGTCCATCTGATTGTTTGGTCTAGGGAAAATTAGAGCTCCCTTGAAAACCTGGTTTGGGAATCACTAGTCTAAGTTAGGTAATAGGTAATTATGTCATGTTTATTATTGATATGTGTTTATAGGTACTTACCCAATGTTTATTTATACACTCATATCAGATATGTATTAAATGAAATGTTATGGTGGTTTAGATAAACACTGTAGGTAGGTACTTTACTACATGTATAGCTTGTACCTACATGATAATGAAACACCTTGATACTAACATTACCTACCTACTTATACTTACTTAGACAAAACATACCCATGTTCCTAGGTAACCTACCAATTTATGTAAGTAATAGTGATTATACCTCAGCAGTTGCTGAATTGGGGTCTTGGCCTTGAGTTTGGGCATATTTTCAAATGGGCAGAACTTACAAATACTTCATGTATGATGGTTATATTTATAGGTATAGGATTACTTATTACTTTTGTATGTATTTCTAAACTTTTAAGTATGTATTGTGCCTAAAATGACCACCAAATAAAGGTTTATTTATTTATTTATTTTAATAGTGATGTAGGTACATAAACACCTAACTCTATGTACCTAGGTTGTAGGTCACAGGTTAAAGTTTAAATTGAATCCCATTCTGAGGCCTCATTTCTAAAGAGAAACTGTTTTCCTACCTCTACTTTGCACAAGCTAAGTGCTTACTTAGTGGGTAATTGCTTGATTAAGGGTATAATAATACTGACAAAAACAAAGAAAAATAAAAATGTGACATACTTAATTATGCTTTTAAAGAATATCTTAAAAATGATCTTACTTTCTCACCCTTTTAAACAAAGTTCACACAATCACAACCTTTCCTGACCAACAAAATATTGTGTGTTTAACACAACTGAACTTGAGAACTTTCAGTAAGTTTGTATACCTATTGGTGAAGCCATATTTTCAGTTTGAAAGTTGATGGATAACTTGGCTTGAGGTTTAGTAAGCTAGATAACCAATTAGGTACAGTGCTATTTACCCTTTCACTCTCTAGGTCCAAGCCTCTCTCTTCCCACCCGTAGAACTATACATTTGAATACTACACATCCAAACACTATGAGACAACCCATCCTCACACATCCCACGACAGTTTCAATCACAACAACACCACCACCACCACACATTTCTATTATTACACAATACACACCATTATCATGAATGATGAAATGGAGGGTTCCATGCCCCACCATGCTCTCGGTACCAATTTGATCCCAGACATCAACAGTGCTGAGGTGTTGCTCTCAAGATTGACCCGAGCCACCCTTGCCCAACTCAGATCCGGCTGGTACAAATTACTGCAACACTACATGGCCAGAATAGACCCATCTGTGCCTGATTGATGTCCCAGGTGCGGTGGGTCACCTCACAACGTCCACCAACTCCAGACCTTCTTACCATCCTGGACTCAGTCCCCCTCACCCCCCCCAATTTGGCCCTGATTACTTACTACAAAAACAAAGAGATGAAACAACCCAAAAGATGACAAAAAAAAGTCAAGCAATGTTCATTCAAACCTGAGGTCTTTCTCCAGGATGTTTGTCCAGGAATCAAACCACTGAACATCAACAAAGAACTAAGAACCAGTGAAATCAAAACTTACCACTCTCAATGAACGGTATCAAAATGCTGAGAAACAGGACATTTTTAATCAAAAAAGCACCAAACATAATTTTCTTGAATCACAAAAAACACACACACAAAAAACCTAAATCTACAAGGAATGATCTAATAAAAATTAAATGCAATTTGTTAGTTTTGTTATTTCATTGTTCTGAACTACAACTTGGGGGGCTAGACACAAAAAGGATACATTTTAATTAACTAGGGGACAACTGTCATACTGGTAAATTACGCAAAGATACTGAATTCTGTACAGGAATTGGAAATCTCTGGAGTTTTATTTTTATTAATTAAGTAGGTATTTTAATTAATTTAATTTCACAGGATCCCGAGATGCAAGAACCAGATCCAGAACTAGAAGAGAAAGAGATGAAGGAAAAAGGAAAACTCAGCTGGGATTTGTGGACGGCCGTCGAGGAAAGGGTACATGGTTGCCAACAGGACATCACTAGATTACCGCACGATAAGTATGCTATTACCGTACATCCATCATCCATTGATCCAATGATCCATTGTCATGGATTTCTCACAAGCCTTCGATCCGGTCGTCAGATTTTTTTTTCTTTCTTTCGTTTAAGAGGTTTGATAGAGGGAACTGTAACTGCTAAGATCTTATCGTCCCGAAAGCGAGAGAAGGACAGAATAGGGGAAATCCAGCCGCTCCGAGAACGAACCTCATCCCTTTAGGATAAAATCTGCCCCGGGCCGGGCGGGAATCAAAGAATCAAACTCGCTAAATAGGCTGTGCTGTGAACAATGAACATCCATCATCCATTGTCATGATTTTTTCTTTCTTTCTTTCTTTCGCTTAAGAGGTTTTAATAGAGGGAGCTGTAACTGCTAAGATCTTATCGTCTCGAAATCGAAAGAAGGACAGAATAGGAGAAATTCAGCCGCTCCGAGAACGAACCTCATCCCTTCAGGATAAAATCTGCCCCGGGCGGGAATCAAACTCGCTAAATAGCGCTTTCAAGGCAGACGCGCTACCAACCAAGCTAACCAGGCTGGCTAAAGGCGTTAGAATTTAGAGTTGGTAAATCCCAGCCCAAGCATTACAGCACTGTCTAAAAATTGAATTTTCAACGTCGTAGGTAAAATAATTTTTCGCTGTTTTGACTTCAGATTTGGATTTTTGAGGACTTTTTACGTAGAAATTCACCTTTTATGACTACAAAAACAAAGAGATGAAACAACCCAAAAGATGACAAAAAAAAGTCAAGCAATGTTCATTCAAACCTGAGGTCTTTCTCCAGGAATCAAACCACTGAACATCAACAAAAGAAGAAAAGAACTAAGAACCAGTGAAATCAAAACTTACCACTCTCAATAACGGTATCAAAATGCTGAGAAACAGGACATTTTTAATCAAAAAAGCACCAAACATAATTTCCTTGAATCACAAAAAACACACACACAAAAAAACCTAAATCTACAAGGAATGATCTAATAAAAATTAAATTAATGCAATTTGTTAGTTTTGTTGTTTCATTGTTCTGAACTACAACTTGGGGGGCTAGACACAAAAAGGATACATTTTAATTAACTAGGGGACACTGTCATACTGGTAAATTACACAAAGATACTGAATTTCTGTACAGGAATTGGAAATCTCTGCAGTTTTATTTTTATTAATTAAGTAGGTATTTTAATTAATTTAATTTCACAGGATCCCGAGATGCAAGAACCAAGAACTAGAAGAGAAAGAGATGAAGGAAAAAGGAAAACTCAGCTGGGATTTGTCATTTGTGGACGGCCGGGGAGGAAAGGGTACATGGTTGCCAACAGGACATCACTAGATTACCGCACGATAAGTATGCTATTACCGTACATCTCTCATCCACCTGTGCTGTGAACATCCATCATCCATTGATCCATTGTCATGGATTTCTCACCGGTCGTCAGATTTTTTTTTTCTTTCTTTCGTTTAAGAGGTTTGATAGAGGGAACTGTAACTGCTAAGATCTTATCGTCTCGAAATCGAGAGAAGGACAGAATAGGAGAAACTCAGCCGCTCTGAGAACGAACCTCATCCCTTCAGGATAAAATCTGCCCCGGGCGGAAGGCAGACGCGCTACCAACCAAGCTAACCAGGCTGGCTAAAGGCGTTAGAATTTAGAGTTGGTAAATCCCAGCCCAGTTTCATACCTATATTTTTTTTTCCCCCGAACGACACAAAATGTCCTTGTAGGCAATGTAAGTGGGAAAGTTTGCACTTTGTACGAAGTTGTCAGAGTTCAGGCGAAAAAATTCTGAACATGCCATGCGGCCACGGCCATGCCTACTAAATCCGTACAAACTAACGAAAAATTGAACTATCGTATATCGTACTAATTTACTGTACAAACTGTATTATCGCACAATCCACCAAGTACATCTGGCAACGCTGTACAAACGCTACTAGCGAGCTCTAACGGATTTTAGGGGAGATGCATATTGTACCAAGGATTGCATTCAAAATGTATTTCACGGCGTTTCTAAAAGAAAGTTCATTTCTTCCAGAACGAAAATGCGTTAAATAAGGTATTTTTTTTTATTTTCTGACATTGATCGACCTCGAATCTCCGATCCTTACTTACAACGACGATAAAATTGAAATAAAACATTTCAAAGGACTTTTGAAAGCTCAGGAAATTTCAAGTCCATCTCAAGTTTACCTCCGTGAAATAGAAAACGCCTTCAAAAACTGAAAAAATACCAACCGCACGTCCTCTGTTTATTTACAAAATTTTCTTTTTGGCATTTGCGTTTTTGTGTTTTCTGCGCTGCGATTCAACTTCTAATTTCTTTTCCAAAACTAATTTAAAATCTTTTAATCAATTGATTTAATTCAGTTTTTCTAGGTATTTAAATTCCAGTTTTGGACAGTTCTTGCGTTTTAAAACAATACAACCTGCGGTCGTATTGTGAGTGAATCACTGACACCACTTTCAATATTGCACTAAAAACATTTCAAAGGACTTTTGAAAGCTCAGGAAATTTCAAGTCCATCTCAAGTTTACCTCCGTGAAATAGAAAACGCCTTCAAAACCTGAAAAAATACCAACCGCACGTCCTCTGTTTATTTACAAAATTTTCTTTTTGTCATTTGCGATTTTGCGTTTTTGTGTTTTCTGCGATTCAACTTCTAATTTATTTTCTTTTCCAAAACTAATTTAAAATCTTTTAATCAATTGATTTAATCATTTAATTCAGTTTTTCTAGGTATTAAAACTCCAGTTTTGGACAGTTCTTGCGTGAGTGAATCACTGACACCACTTTCAATATTGCACATTATTTGTGTTTTCTGCGCTGCGATTCAACTTCTAATTTCTTTTCCAAAACTAATTTAAAATCTTTTAATCAATTGATTTAATTCAGTTTTCTAGGTATTTAAATTCCAGTTTTGGACAGTTCTTGCGTTTTAAAACAATACAGCCTGCGGTCGTATTGTGAGTGAATCACTGACACCACTTTCAATATTGCACATTAGTACCCTCCGCAGCTCAACAGATGTACTACTGATTATGAAAAGGAAATTCAAGTAAGCTTTTTAAATTGACAGCTTGGCTTATGGAGACCAAACCAGTAGTGGCAACACAGAAGCAGTATGATTATCTGTTGAAATTCCTTCTGGTTGGTGACAGTGATGTGGGGAAACAGGAGATTCTCAGCGGGTTAGAAGACGGCTCAAACATCTGAAAACCGCACCAAGTGGACAAAAACCTTTGACCAAATGTGTACATAACTTTTCTCATTATAGGGTAAGGAAAGTAAAAAGCCAATCGATCATAGTGTAGTGTTAACACCGCTCCTTACTTATCAGGTACAAACTGGAATTGACAGCTTGGCTTATGGAGACCAAACCAGTAGTGGCAACACAGAAGCAGTATGATTATCTGTTGAAATTCCTTCTGGTTGGTGATAGTGATGTGGGGAAACAGGAAATTCTCAGCGGGTTAGAAGACGGCTCGGGCAGAAAATAGAGAAGAATGGAGGAATGTCATTAGAAGAATCTGAGCAACCTTCGGCTACGAAGACGCAACAACAATGATGATGATTTTTTTGTACGTAGGTAAGTAGGTATTTTATGACATCCTTAGAGTGTGACAAATTTTGGTCTCAGATATTTCAACTTGAAAATCAATTAATACTTTTTTAAGGTATGCTTGTACTTAGTGTTTTAGGTTGTACTTAGAAAGTAGGTTCCCTAGATTTTGGTTAGGTAAACCGACAAAAATCCTAGATTTGGGTTAGGTAACCCGACGAAAAGCCTATATTTTGGTTAGGTAACCCGACGAAAAGCCTAGATTTTGGTTAGGTAACGCGACGAAAACCCTATATTTTGGTTAGGTAACGCGACGAAAAGCCTAGATTTTTGACATCCCAATCCCACCACCCATTAAGAACTTCGTTAAATTTTAGTTTGTGTATACGAAAATTTTGTTTAAAAAATCCCTTTCTTTCTCTCCCTGTGAATTCAAAATTCATTTTTCTTATGGTCTGTTTTTATGTTTTAGCACTTTCTCTCGAAATGTCTGACTGTTAGTTGTTTTTAGACTGAACTTGGAAAAAAAATTCCGCCGTTTTTGTAGACGGCTCGTCGGAGTCCCCGTTCTGCAGTGGCAGTGGTAAGTATGATGACATGTTAGGTTTTCAACTTTGAAGGTAATTATTCAGAAGCCACGACAATGAAAAAGAAAACTCCTTTTTGTGTTTAACCTAACCTCATAATAACACTGGTCACTGCTCATTTGTGATAGCTCCTTTTTGTTGCAACTTTCCATTGACATGACTTCTGAACAAGTAGGTACCTACCTCTTAGAAATCGGTGGTGATGAATGCCTACCTCAACTTTGAAGGTAATTATTCAGAAGCCACGACAATGAAAAAGAAAACTCCTTTTTGTGTTTAACCTAACCTCATAATAACACTGGTCTCATTTGTAATAGCTCCTTTTTGTTGCAACTTTCCATTGACATGACTTCTGAACAAGTACCTACCACTTAGAAATCTGTGGTGATGAATGCCTACCTTTATTCACCTATTTTGTAGTGATAAAAAGCTATGAAAGAACAGCTATATTGGGCTTATCAAATGGGTGAGGACTTTAGTAGAAAGAGTAATCCCAGATCAGCCTGTGGGATTATAAACAGGGAGAACAGTCGACCCTAACAAGCCTAGCTAGAGCTGGATGAAGTTTTTTCTATATTTTACCATTACCAACTGTATTACTAAAGTCATAGCTACAAAATAAGATCAAAAATATCCTTTTTGAATTTCTTTTTTTAAACAAAAAATGATTTTTTTTTATTTCTAATCAAAAGTCACCAAAAACATTATACCAACTGTATTACTAAAGTCATAGCTACAAAATAAGATCAAAAATATCCTTTTTGAATTTCTTTTTTTAAACAAAAAATGATTTTTTTTATTTCTAATCAAAAGTCACCAAAAACATTATATTATCTGTTCCTCTTGTCCAAGAATCAAAAATATTTGACAAATAAGAGTTATGTTCAATTTATATGATTTTCAGCTTACAAAACCACCACCATATTGCTTGATGGCAAGCGAGTCAAATTACAGCTATGGGACACATCAGGCCAGGGGAGGTTTTGTACAATTATCCGATCCTATTCCCGAGGAGCACAAGGAATTTTACTCGTGTATGATATCACCAACAAATGGTCTTTTGACGGCATTGACAGGTGGCTGAAGGAAGTTGAAGAGGTAAGAGATGATGATTTTTTTTTTATTTATTTATAGGTATGTTGTTGTAGGTATTTTTGAAAAAAGCTGATCTCAGTGCAACTGAAATGTAAAGTTGTACATTTGCTTTCAGGAAAGGAGCCCTGAATAGTTGATTAATGTATGATGTATGGGAAATAATGCCTTGTCTACCTATTCTTTTTAAATATTTATAGCTCATGGCACAAACGACATTCAAAAAACATATTTATGTTATTAAAGCACCTAATAAAAAATACCTATTTAAATCTAATAATAAAACAAATTCTGTCTCTTTCCTTTTTTTTTTTTTTTTTTTTTTTATTTACCTATAGGTAAGTATGTTGTAGGTATTTGTGAACAGAGCTGATCTCAGTGCAACTGAAATGTAAAGTTGTACATTTGCTTTCAGGAAAGGAGCCTTGAATAGTTGATTAATGTATGGGAAATAATGCCTATTCTTTTTAAATACCTATTTATACTTAGCTCATGGCACAAACAACATTCAGAAAACATATTTATGTTATTAAAGCACCTAATAAAAAATACCTATTTAAATCTAAGTAATAATAAAACAAATTCCGTCTCTTTCCAGCATGCACCAGGGGTTCCAAAAGTTCTCGTAGGCAATAGATTACATTTGGCTTTCAATAGAACTGTCACTACAAGGGAAGCCGAAATGTACGCAATCAAAAATCAAATGGCATTTTTTGAAGTCAGTCCACTTTGTGATTTTAATATTAGAGAGTCTTTCACTGAGCTGTCAAGGAGAGCTCTGCAGAGGAATGGCATGGAAAGGTTGTGGAGATCAAATAAAGGTAAGCACCTACTTACTACTTACTTACTTTCAATATTGTTTTGCTGTATCTTTTACTTGTCCTTTTATAGTTGACTAAAGTTGGCAGGAAACCATTAATTAATTTTGAGTCTTTCACTGAGCTGTCAAGGAGAGCTCTGCAGAGGAATGGCATGGAAAGGTTGTGGAGATCAAATAAAGGTAAGCACCTACTTACTTACTTTCAATATTGTTTTGCTGTATCTTTTACTTGTCCTTTTATAGTTGACTGAAGTTGGCAGGAAACCATTAATTAATTTTAATTTTAAAGTACCTAGGTATGGCAAAGTCATAGAAACCAGTTAATTTCCCCCCCCCCTCTTTCTCCTGTCCTAAGTAATCCTCTCCACTAATAATAATACAGTACTGAATAATAATAATAATAATAATTAATAATAATAATAATAAGAAAATTCTTCCTTTACTTTTCAATGGAAATCAAAACCTTTAAACCTGTCTTGCTCAGAACTCGATTTTTGTCTTGAGACCTTTCAAGAGGTATTAGTATTAAGAATAACTAGGTTTTTTTAGATGTACCTATTTAGCTGGACAATAAAATAAATTTTAATTGTAATTTTTTACAGGTAGGGTCTGGTCCGCCCGTCTGTCGATGTAAATAAAAATAAATATAATCTCCTCTCGTTTTCAGTGATCTCACTACAAGAGCTATGCTGCCGGGCGATAGTGGCTCGCACGACGGTCTACGCCATCAACCAACTTCCCCTTCCCAACCTGATCAAATCCCATCTGAAATCGTACGCCATGACCAGCTATACTACAATGACAATGACCACTTCGGCCCGACAACACACGAAGAAGCTTCGGTTCCCCTCGGCCCAGTCGACACATTCCCTCCTGGACACGCCCAGTCCGAGTGCAGCTACGGCGAGCCTGGTGAGTTGTGGGACGGGTGGCGCGAGCAGTGCCAGTGTGAAAGTGTCGCATAGTCAGAAGAGCAAACATTCGAGTTGTGTGGGCAGGAATTCGTGTGTGGTGTCGTAGAGGGATTTGTCTTATCTCATTTTCTTGGGAAGGAAAAGTTTGGAGACTCTTTCTTAGACCTAAGGTTACTTTCTGATCACAAAAAGCCCACTCGGCTTATCTCATTTTCTTGGGAAGGAAAAGTTTGGAGACTCTTTCTTAGACCTAAGGTTACTTTCTGATCACAAAAAGCCCACTCGGATGCCTAGGTGTACGGGCAAATAGCCCTAAAAGTTGGGTTAGGCTTATACGAATCCTTAGGCTTGAAGTTACTTCCCCACACCTTTCTGAGGGAGAAGTTACCTTCCTTTGAAGGACATAAGTCATTTTATTTCCCTTTGTGAGGGGAAAGTGTTTTCTTTTGCCCTTCCGAAAGGGAAGGTCTAAATGAAAAGCATTCCATGGTAGATTCCGTGATTCTAATGGATCCAATTTTTATTGTATGACTCGAAACCATTTTTTTTTTATTATTATTATTTGAATTGAATTACTTCTTGATTTGAAATTTGGTCTTTTTGAAGGCATATTTCTTTCTCAATTCGTGCTTTAGAAGGCATGTTTCTTTCTCAATTCGTGCTTTAGAAGGCATATTTCTTTCTCAATTCAAGCTTTAGAAGGCATATTTCTCTCTCAATTCGTGCTTTAGAAAGCACCCCCCTCGGCTTGTTGTACATGTTACTTTCCATTATAAACTAAGACCATTTCGAACTACATCGAACATCATTGTGAGTTTTCATTCAATTTTTAGGTATTGTTTTTTTACGAGTAAAACATGAGTAATTATCAAGGTAATCCCACCACATTGCCCTCACGTGATGTGATAGTGTGTTTCTATCTCATAACCTTAAGTCTCATAACTTGATGATCTTCAAACCTGATCTTTTGACATATGGTTGCGTGCGTACGATATACGTATATTTGCGCTAATTTCACTTGTTTAGACCTGAAATTTACGAAAATCGAGTGAAATTTTGCGTATCACGTACAAACGAACGATCTGTCGAAGAACTAATTTTGAAGGACATACATTTAACCCTGTATTGTACCGAACTTATAAGTCCAGCCATTGTACCGAACTTAACGCACGGGACGGGTCTAGGTCCAGCCGTGGTACGATCTTCTCTTCAGTCCCGAGTTCCTTTCCCACCACGCCTGACGTTTGTCCCGTGTCCCGCGGGACGGTGACGGGATCCAAGCAGTCGAATCCAACCCCCTTTGGTGTCTTGCTCTCACTTCTTGCACGATGCGGGCAATGGGGTCCGTTATTCGGGCGGGGTACCCTATACGAGGAGTAGGGTCGTGAGCCCCTATGTGGCCGGGGGGAGGGGCATGATCCCATTCTGCTTGGTGGTCAAGGCGGGGCCTTTGAGAGGCTGGGCTGAACCCTAACTGACAACAAACAGGGAGAGACAGAGGAGGAATGGAGGAGAGACAAAGGGGGAAGGAGAGGAGGTATTGAGGGGAAGGGGAGGAGAGATAAGGAGGGGAAGGGAAAGAGGGTGAGTGTTACGTACATTCGAGTTAGGTCAGGCATAGACTTGATCAAGTCCGCCTGTAAGGTTCATCAGCCAGCCTAGTTAGCTTAGTTGGTAGTGCGTCTGCCTTGTAAGCGCTAGTCCGCGGGTTCGATTCCCGCCCGGGGCAGATTTTATCCTGACGTGATTGTTCGTTCTCGGAACGGCTGGCTTTCTCCTATCCTGTCTTCCTTCTCTCTTCGATTTCGGGACGATAAGACCATAGCGGTTACAGTTACCTCTGTCAAACCTCTTAAAAAAAAGGTTCATCTGATAATGAGTGGCTGGCCTTACATGTTTTTGCTTAACCCACTAAGCGTTAACACACGGGCGAAATTAGAATTCCATTGATCGATGATCCCAGACGACAGAAGGTGTTTCATCTGGTTTTGATTAAAGAATAAACATTAGGTATTACTGCTTTTATAGGTAGGTAAATAAAGGTGACTATAGGCCGTGGATCATTGACCCTCTACAATCGCCAAGATCATCGACCATCGCAGAAAAAATATTCAGCTCAATTTCTTGATTTTCTGCTAGGTTGGTACTATGGTCAAGGTTCCATTGATGACACTTCTCTTCATTAGCATGGTTTACTAACGTGTGGTTTTTTCCTATGGAAAATATATCGGGGAACAAGGAGCAAAAGGCATCTCCACCACTTTGATTCATGTATGTACGGTTAATTTTTTCTAATCTCTATGATTAAATTATCGGGGAGTCATTATCTTTTACATGAGAATCCTCAATTCTCTTCAGTTTTGTGCTGTTATCAATGAATGCTTTAGAAAGCACAATTCTCGAATTATGCTGTCTCAAGGAGATTTCTCTTCGATCCGCAATGTTGCCAAAAACCGGGTCTCCTTGAGCTACCTTTAAATAAAGATATTTGATTTAGATTTGTTCGCAAAAAAAAAAAATAAATAAATAAAATAAAATAAACAAAAATTAAATCACCTTTTGAAAGTCGTACAATTCCTGTCGGTTATTTTACTTGTTTCCCCTGTATTTTGTTTGGCCGAGGGAGTGCTGTCTCAAGTTTTGAAAGTCGTACAATTCCTGTCGGTTATTTTACTTGTTTCCCCTGTATTTTGTTTGGCCGAGGGAGTGCTGTCTCAAGCACAATTCTCGAACTATGCTGTCTCAAGGAGATTTCTCTCTCAATTCGTGCTTTAGAAGGCATATTTCTTTCTCAATTCGTGTTTTAGAAGGCATATTTCTTTCTTTAACACAAAGATAATAAAATATAAAAAAATATAGCGAAATTATTTTTTAATTTTGACAAGTAGTTTTCGATTTTTTGAGCCCTGAAGAAAATGAAATATTTTTTTCCGATCTGACGTCACCGTAGCTACGGTATACCTCGGAGGCATGCGCGTAGCGGTCCGGGACTTGTAGATCAGTGTACAGGTATTCGATAATCTGTAAGGGACGAAAACACAAGGATAAACGAGACCTGGATAAACGAGAAACCTGGATAAACTAGAAATTTTCAAATCCCCTTCATTTTCGGGCCAAAAACCTGGTTTAATAAAATAAATAACACAGGTAAAATAAATATGTATATGGGTTCAAAAACTAACGAGCAAATTTCCACAAAACTATAATCGTAAGCTTTTGCGCTTGGCATACAGTTATGTATTTAGACTTTTCTAGACACGGGAATTAATCATACGGTATGAGCTGGGAAACTGACCATGATGGTGAGGAACAACTGAAAATAAAATAAATAACACAGGTAAAATAAATACAGTCAAACCTGGATAAACGAGACCTGGATAAACGAGAAATTTTCAAATCCCCTTGATTTTCGGGCCAAAAACCTGGTTTAATAAAATAAATAACACAGGTAAAATAAATATGTTAATGGGTTCAAAAACTAACGAGCAAATTTCCACAAAACTATAATCGTAAGCTTTTGCGCTTGGCATACAATTGTGTATTTAGACTTTTCTAGACATGGGAATTAATCATACGGTATGAGCTGGGAAACTGACCATGATGGTGAGGAACAACTGAAAATAAAATAAATAACACAGGTAAAATAAAAATGTGGGTTCAAAAACTAACGAGCAAATTTCCACAAAACTATAATCGTAAGCTTTTGCGCTTGGCATACAATTATGTATTTAGACTTTTCTAGACACGTACCTACTTCTGTAAAGTAGCTTAAATTCAAGTTGTCAAACATTTTTTAAGGATGTCAGGTCAATAAACCTTGAGTTTTGAGGTCGACCTCCTATTTTCTCTCTTCTAAGAAATAATAATTTTCTCCTAAAAAGAAAATTTTGACGCGGCCTTCGACTGTAATAGTAAAAATATTCTCCCCACCTTTACCTCCCCTATTCCCTTCCTCCCTCTCTTTCTACCTTCTTACCTCCCCTCTTTCCTACTTCCCTTCCCCTCTCATTTATCCTGTCGCCTCTTCTCCCCTATTTCTCTATTAGCAACACTTTCATCCCTCATCCCTCTCTCCTCTTTCTACCTCAATAGTATCACCTCCCCTTCCTCCCTTCATACCTATTAGAAAATTCCTCCTGGCCGTTTATTAGTAATACACTCCCCTCCTTTCCCTCAACCCTTCCCCTCCAACCAATTCTCTCCCCTCCCCTCAAGCCTCCCTCCTACCCTCCCTCTTTCATTTTGATGGCAATATTTTCCCACCTTTCCTTTTCGTCCTACCCCTCTGATAGTAATACTCTCTCTCTCTCCTCCCCTCAATTCTTTGCTTCCCCTCCTCAACCCCTTTGACCTCTCCTCATCCACTCACCCTCCCCTCCAATGCCTTCCTCTACTCTCCCCCTCCAACGCCTTCCTCTACTCTCCCCCTCCAATCCCTTCTCCTACTCTCTCTCTCTCTCTTCCATCCCTTCCCTGCCTCCTTTTATTTCGATGGCAACATTTTTCTCCTAAGTTTGATTGATTTTCCACGAGAATTTTTGACAAGCAATTACCTACCTACCAAGGAATTTTCGGTTGGTGTCAAGGTGAGAGAGAGAGAGAAGGTGAAAGAGAAAGAGAGAGAGAGAGGGAGAGACATGAAGAGAGGTTGTGTGTGTGTTTTTTTTTCCTTCTTTTGACATTAGGTTGTCAAAAAGAAACATTTTGTTTCTACGCTCTACCTATCTATACTTACCTACCTACCTAATGTCCTAGCTAAATACCTATCAAAAGAGATAGGTAAATACCAACCAACCTACCAACCTAATGTAATAGCTACCTACCTACCTACCTAAGGGTAAATTTTGACATACCTATAAGGGGTCAAGATCTAAATCAGCCCTAGGGTGATTGCTTTTGGCTACCATTTTGTTTTGGCTACACAAATTTTAGGAGTGGATGCCTTTCGAGAGAGAGAGAGAGAGAGAGAGAGAGAGAGAGAGAGAGAAATGAAGAGAGGTTGTGTGTGTGTTTTTTTTTTCCTTCTTTTGACATTAGGTTGTCAAAAAGAAACATTTTGTTCTATACGCTCTACCTGGTGTATACTTACCTACATACCTAATGTCCTAGCTAAATACCTATCTAAAGAGATAGGTAAATACCAACCTACCAACCTAATATAATAGCTAAATACCTAATAGCTAAATACCTACCTAAGGGTAAATTTTGACATACCTATAAGGGGTCAAGATATATCTAAATCACCCCTAGGGTGATTGCTTTGGCATGCCATTTGGTTTTGACTACACAAATTTTAAGAGTGGATGCCCTTCGCTCAACCTTTGCTATTTCATTAGTAAGGGAAATTTTAGGCTGGTATCCTCCCTGTTATAGTCTCCCAGCCAGACCAGGCTGGTCTACTCCCTGTTCAAAGTCCAACAGTTCTAATGATTTATAATACTTAAAAAGGATAAGGAAAAAACCCTAACCTAATCCAACATACATAACTACCTACTTATTAAGTAGATATTGTTCCCTATTGTTAAGTGGGTAAGTACTTCTGCTCACGTACACGTAACAATATTCTAATTACCGTCTGACACGAAATTTTGTCTGAGAGAATCGCATGAGAAAACAAAGTTAGGAATTTTGTATCCAAAGTAGGTAGGTATCAAACAAAACAATATTTATTTTGTTTGATACACTTACCTACCTACCTACATAGCTGTTAAGAAGAAGAAAAAGAAGAAGAAGAAAAAAAAAACAAACAAAAAAACAACAGGCTAGTAGACCTTGAAATAGCAAGTTGAAACAGTCCACGATAGATCACTGAAGTTAAGCAACGTAGAGAGTAGTTTTAATCTGGATGGGTGACCATGTGGGCACTCATGTGACCATATGTAATATTACGTCATCATCACAACTTTTGTGAGATGCAAATTGCATTTTTTTTTTTTTTTTTGCCAGAGTACAAACCTACGGTGGGTGCTTCGTGTTTCCATTATTAGCATAAAAGAGCATTTTTTTTTTTTTTTTTTTGCCAGAGTACAAACCTACGGTGGGTGCTTCGTGTTTCCATTATCAGCATAATGAGATGATGACACATCTTATTCTAAACAGACAGTCTAAATAAAACACAAAAAATATTACCTACAATACCTACATACGTACCAAAAGCACTAAATACACGAATACGATCCAAAAGGACTACTTATAATACTCGTACCTACAAACCTACATGCAAATTGCTTTTTTTTTTTTTTTTTTTGCCAGAGTACAAACCTACGGTGGGTGCTTCGTGTTTCCATTATTAGCATAATGAGATGATGACACATCTTATTCTAAACAGACAGTCTAAATAAAACACAAACAATATTACCTACGTCCCAAAAACAGTAGGTACTTACTCCTATAATAATACCTACGTTCCAAAGAAAACGTCCCAAAAGCACTACTTGTACGCATACGTACCATAAAAGAGGAACACACGGAAAAAACACTTGTTTGCACTTCGGACGTTATTGCTTTCTATTATCAAGTTATGCTGACGGTACAAAGGCCAAGTTTCTACTGACCTGAGTTTAGTAAACGACATTTTAGACACGCTAAAATGAGGCGCTTTTCTTCTTCTTCTTCTTCCTCTTCTTCTTCTTCCTTCCTTCCTTCCCTCCCTCTTCCTCTTTTTCTTCGACTTTTGTTTGCACGTTATTTCTTCTTCACCTTCTTCTTCCTCCTTTTCTTCACCTTCTTCTTTTTCTACTTTGTTTACCTTCTTCTTCCAAGGCCTTTCTCCCTTCTCCTTTTCCCATCTTCTTCTTCTCCCAGTACAATAAACAATACCTACTCTCACTAGTTATAGGTACATAGTAAGAAACATAGTGCAATAAACAATACCTACTCTCACTAGGTATGCGTCCTCTTTCTTCTTCATCTAAGTTTTCCTTTTCCCCTTCTTCTTCCAAGGCTTTTTTTCCTTTCCCCTCTTCCTCTTCATTCTTCTCCCTCTTCTTCTTCTTCCTCGTCCTTCTTCTTCTTCTTCCTCTTTCTGCCACGGTCGTAATTTGTAACACGAGGAATAGGCGTGAATGGAAAGCTCAAGCTTGTGTGTGTTGATGTTTACTTCCGTTGTCATGGTAACGGGTTGATCACGGTTAATCTCAGAGATAGCCAACCTAGTTAGCATGGAGGGTAGCGCGTCTGCCTTGTAAGCGCTAGGTCACGGGTTCGATTCCCACCCGGGGCGGATTGTATCCTAAACAGATGAGGTCCGTTCTCAAAACGGCTGGCTTTCTTCGAGCTTTGCAATCACAGTTCCCTCTATCAAACATAAAAAAAGTAAAAACTTGTTGCTCACTCCTTTTGAAAAAAAAAAAAAAAAAAGTGAGTATTTTACCGTCGTGTTTAGTCCGTAGCAATGAAACAACTGATACCTACATTAGACTCGTGTGGTCTGTGTCGTAGCATGCCCGGTAATATGTCCCTCATCAGATGGACAAGAAAAACGAATACAAATGCTGGTTTATACTTTATAGTGACATCAAACCCGGTACCTTGGGATGGCAAGCAAGCGACCACTGGGCTAACTGTGTATCTGAGCGCACGGTAGTGCGCTAGGCCAAGTTCCAGTTTTACCTTTCCTGAAATAAAGCTATTCGTAAAATTCAACGTGGGTACAATTTTTTCCTTAATGTACTCCACTTTGTGTTTACTTTTACTGTGTATATAATGGAGAATGTTAGATATGACTGAACATGACATTTTACAGTACTATAATGGAGAAGGGTAGGTATGATTGGACATGAGTGACATGACAGTATAATGATAGGGTACACCCATCACATAGGAAGACAGCAAGACAGTATAGTTGTGTTGTTTTTACCTCCAATAAAATAAATAATGTGTGTTCATGAAATGAAAGTCTCCCCTCCCAAATTCATACCACTCCTCCCATGATAAAATGGGGGGGGGGGGGGGGGACGGCGTGTGTGGAAGAGGGGGGGTTGGCAGGAGACGGGTGTGGGGGTGGGGGGTGGATAGGTACCCACCACATTTTCGTAAGTTTATAGAGGGTCAGGGAATATGAAGGAAAGGTCTGATGTTTAGAGGAAGAGGGTGAAGAAAAAGGAAAGTAGAGGAAAGAAGAAGAAAGAGGAGGATGAAGGAAGGAAGAGAGGAGGAGAAGAGAGGGGGAAGGGGAGGAGAGAGAGAGAGAGGAGAGAGAAGGGAGAGAGGTAGTATTGATGGAGTGGGAGAGGGAGGAGAGAGAAGAAGTGAGGTAAAGGTGAAGAGAGAGAGAGTGTGTATGTGACGTGTGAGAGTATTCGTAGAAGTGATGTACCGTAGTGATGGGTATTGCTAATCCTGATTAACGCTACGGATAATTAGTGTCTGCTATCTAAAGGTCAGAATATATCTTAGCTATTTACGTA